>NW_027397147.1:3267749-3519692 GCF_003265705.2 Callorhinus ursinus
TTCGGGAGAAGAGGCCGGAGGGAATATTGGATGGAGGGATTGCGGGGAGATGCGTAATTACGCGTGTGTTCTTTTCTTTGGGGGAAGAAAAAAGAGCGAAAAGCAATTCTTGTAAACTTAGTTAAAGCATTCTCACCCTTTTAGAATTTAATTAGGGGACTTGTGCATTAATTACTATTGTAAATGGTTGCAGGCATTGTGTGACTCATGATTGAGGCGGCCCTTATGGCGGGCTGTCAAACTGTTTTGGCTTCCCCGTTATTACTTTGTAACTCAAATTGTTGCCTTTATAAGAAGATACTATGTTCGCATTTTCCCTCCCCAGCACATTGTAGTCAGGCAGATTCTGTTGCACTGGGAACGGTTTTGCCCTTGAACTTTACTGAGCATAAACTGCGTTTTGTTTTCTTTTGAAACTACATTTGTGTCTATGTTCGGTGTGTGCTCTTTTTTATCAACTGGTAAAATAATTAAAAAATCTGTTCCCAATAAGTGGTTATCGTTTCTACTGGGCCTGAGTGTTTTTGCACTGGTAACTTAAATCATCACCACAAAGGGAGTTTTTTGGTTTTTAAACGTTGCCTTTATGGAAACGTTTAGCTTTAGTGAGCTGTAATTGCTTAGAGCATCAGAGTGTTGCACCGTATTTAACTCTTTTTCAAATTCATTTTCTTATGGTCTTTTCTTTATTGGCCGTTTTCTTTTGAATCATATCGGGAGACTCAGAGAAACTTCTAGATGAACCTTATCAGTGAGCTGCTTTCTTTTTCACTTGGACAGGATAAAATAAAATCTCTCCTATTTCAGGTCTTAATGTAGTTTGTCCTTGACGATTGTAAGTTTTAGGTTTATGGTGAGGTTAAATAACAGTTCAAATCATATGAATATTTTTCACCATATAAAATCATCCCAAATTGCTGGTCTTTGAGTTTTATAGATATTAATCTGTTAAGGTGATAGTTCAAAATCTTTTCAGTGGGTGAAGGATGGACATCATTGGCTTACCGAATAAGAGATTTTCTTATAATTATCATTTCTTATAATTTTAGGGACTGGTTCAAGGAAATTAAGCCTGACATCACTGATTAAACAACTGTTCTTTGGACATTTAATAAGTTTTGTTGTCAAAAGTTTAAAAAAAATTGTTAAGATATGAGACCATTAAAGAAAACAGGTTGAATTTTCAGTAGCAGAAAGGAGCTTGCTGTCTGTTTCTCCTCCCATTTTTGTTTTGTCAGGTAACTATATCAGTATAATTTCTATGGAGGTTTTCTGGGGCTTAATTAAAAATTGCCTCTACCGCAGGTATAATTTTCATTATCTATTATAGTTGTAGAGAACTTAAGAGTCTCTATATGGGTTATGTATCAGAGTTTGAATCCCAGCCCTGCCACTTACAATATGACCTTGACTTTTGGCAAATCACTTAGCTGCTTTGTGTGTAATCTATAAAACGAGAGGTTTGGGCCAGTCAGTTCCTAAGGTGTGTGAGCCCCCTTGGGTTGTATAAAAAGGAGTTAAATGTCATCTCTGGCCACAGAGAGCATGTACAATCTGGTAGGAAGACTGTCATATGTCCATAAATAACTAATACAAGGTAGACGGTGTAGAGGTTAAGTTACCATGTCATTCCATATTTGAGGATGGCTCTACAGTAGGTCATCAGGCATGAAAAGGAAGAACAATTACTAGGAGGTTACAAGGCAGCCCATCAAGACTGTGAGAGGGTAGTGTTGCCTAAAGGTTAAAAGGTTCCAAAAAGGGAGAGGTGTGATTAGGTGGGCAAATGCTTTCCTTCTACTCCGTCTCTAGCTCTCTGCTTCCTTTTTTCCAAATAAGGAGAGTGTGTATGTCTTGAAGCATTTATGCTTTCCCCAGGAAATCAAGGCATTATTCTGTATTCCTTTAGCAAATATTTCTTGAGCATCTTCTGTGTTCCAAATGCAAGGCTAGGCACTTGGGAGGGGAAGAGCAGAAGTAGCTAAATGTACTGAATGCTTACTGTCTGCCTGGCGCATTCTTCTGAAGACTTGCATGGACTCATCCGATCCCTGGATCACTGTGTGAGGTAGGTACTATTATTCCTGTTTTACACATGATGACTTTGAGGCACAAAGAGGTTAAGTAACTTTCAGGAAGCCACATCACTGGTATGGGAGGAGCTGTCAGGCTTCGGATCATGTTGTATCGTCTCTTACTAGAGCCATGGTTCTTCATCTTGAAAAATTTGAAAATATCTTTGAGGAGGCAGAACCCACAGGTACATTCGATACTGTTAGATCAGAGTTTCTTAACCTGGGCTCTGTTGACGTTTTGGACCAGAGAATTTATTATTGTGAGGTCTGCCCTGTGCCTTGTGGGATGGTCAGCAGCATCTGCTTGTAGCACTCCCCACCCAGTCGTGACATTCAGAAATGTCTTTAGATATTGCTAAATGTTTTCTGGGGCGCAAAATCACCCCGAGTTGAGAACTGTCATTCTAGATCTTCATATTCCCTGAAGATAACCAAACGTATGAACTTTTAATGTTAAATAATGTTAAATTAATTTTTACATCTTTAATACCATGGAAGTCCAAATCCTATTGTGTGGGCCCCTAGTTTGAACCCTCTAGCTTCTGAATGTCAGTGTTGTGTTGCCATTCTCCTTTCCCTCTGCTAAGTGGCAAATTTTTTTTTTTTTTAAGATTTTATTTATTTGAGAGAGACAAAGTAAGTGAGAGAGAGCACAAGTGGGCATGAAGCAGAGGGAGGAGAAGAGGGAGAAGCAGACTCCCCGCTGAGCAGGGAGCCTGATGCGGGACTCGATCCCAGGATTCTGAGATCATGACCTGAGCCGAAGGCAGACGCTTGACCGACTCAGCCACCCAGGTGCCCCAGTGGCAAATCTTCAAGACAGTGTGCCAGGTAGCCGGTGCCAGTTAAACAAAATCGGCACAAGAGAAATTTAGTTTACTACCTGGGGTAAACTATATTTCTTAATTCACTGTTGGCCATTAAAATTGTCACTTTATGTCAGTATCATGGGCATTCAAATGAGGGAACTGTAATGTCTAGATGGGGGTGGTCACCATTGGAACTGAACTTTATTATTATTTTTTAAAATATTTATTTATTTGAGACAGCGCACAAGCATTAGGGGGCGCAGAGGGAGAGGGAGAAGCAGGTTCCCCACTGAGCAGGGAGCCTGATGCGGGGCTCGATCCCAGGACCCTGGGGTCATGACCTGAGCTGAAGGCAGACGCTTAACCGACTGAGCCACCCAGCCGCCTCTAGAACTGAACTTTTAAAGTATGAAGTCAATTTTGAAAGGCAGAGAAAAGGGCAGTGTAAAAACAACAGAACTAATGGCACAAAATCCAGGACGTACGGGGAGTTTTGAAATAGCAGTGGGTGGTTTGGTTGGATTGGCGCCGAAGAGCAGGGGCAGACGCAGAGGTTCTTGACTATTAAGTTGGGGACTTCTGGCATAGATCTTTTCGGTAGTATGGAGCTATTTATTACATGCTGTTGGGTAGGGTAGTGTGATATAGAATAAGGCAGGTGTTGATGAAGACCTGAATTACAGTGGTGGGACAAAAGAGCTGAGAGTGGGAGACACTGAGGAAGTGGAATCTGGGATTTGGCAGCTAACTAAGCTGGGATTAGTTGTGAGAGGGGGCTAAACACCATCTTGGGTGAATGGGAGATTGACCCAGCCTCTGAACAGAAGAGAGGTCAGAACAGAAATAGGAGTTTGGTGAGAGAAGATGGTAAGTTACATTTTCTAGTTGTAAAAAAAATCTAAGGCAACTGATATAATTTTAAAAAATTATTTTGGGGGCCAGAGCCATAGAATCATTCAGTGTTTAGAGAGAGACTGACCAGTATTCTGATCTCTTCCATTTTACAAATGAGAAAGCTATGGTTAAGACAGATCCAGTAACTTAGTCAGTGTTCTCTCAAGTGACAGAGTTGGGATTCCAGTGGGCCTTTTGACTCTAACTACTGAGGTCTTAAAAATGTGCAATATTTTAAAGATTTTTTTTTTTTTATTTATTTATTGAGAGAGAGAGAGAATGGTAGAGAGAGAGCATGAGATGGAGGAAGGTCAGAGGGAGAAGCAGACTCCCTGCTGAGCAGGGAGCCTGACGCGGGACTCGATCCTGGGACCCCAGGATCATGACCTGAGCTGAAGGCAGTCGCTTAACCAACTGAGCCACCCAGGCGCCCCAAAAATGTGCAATATTTTATACGCACGATAGAAAAACAACTTTGGTTTCTCCTTTCTTTCTGAAAATGTAAGAACATTTATCTCAATGTATTTTGTTCCATTTTAGTAATTAATTTATTACTATAATGTAGGGTAGATTGTCTAACAAAAATGTTACGCACTTCATGTTAGCTGATTTTCCCCCCAGACCAACTCTTAGAACACCATCATTTAAGAAAAATTGTTAAAGATGCTGTAATGCCACATAATGCAGCATCTAAACTGGGACATTGTTGTCTGAGGCACTTTTGCCTGGGACAGGTGCTAAATAAGAAAAGACCAGGGACAACAGGAATAAACCAGAGCATTAGGTCTCTCTACTTAAGGTGGACCCTACTCTTGGAATTCATCAACCTTTATTTGAAAAAAGAAATATATATATATCTTCCAATTTTGTTAAGCTTTTCTGTTGCCTTCCTGTGATAACGGCTTGTAGGCCCACAAATTCATATTGGTAGGTTTCTTTCTAGCTTAATTTGGCAGCTATGTGGTAAGTCAATTGATAGAATAAATGAATCACAAACTGTAAGCTTAATTTAAAAATGCATAACAACCCTCTGGAAAATTTAAATATGAACATCATTAAAAAGTCTGAGTACCACTCTGTAACCTCTTGTGTTTTTGGCATCTGAAGTAAGTCTGCAAGTATAAATTAAAGTCCCTTACAGTTCTGTTTTCTGTCAACCTCAGAAGCATTTCCCATGATTGAAGAGACTAAAATAGAATGTGCTGTATGTTTTCTGCTCAGACTTATGACAGTCTCTCACTCAAAGTCAAGAAAATGTCCTCCCATTTAAAATTTTTAAAAAATCATTCTAACCTTCAGCAAAATAGCAAGAATAAGGTGGTGAACACCTGTATCTCTCCATAGGTTTACCAATTATAATATTTTGCCGTATCGTTTTATCATGCCAATTCATCCCTAAGTAAGACAACACCCGTCTCCTGAGAACAAGGGCATTCTATATAACAATCACATTATCACGCACGGGTAAGTTTAACTTTGTCACAATGCCTTTCTGTCCATATTCAGATTTTCCCAACCATCCCAGTAATATCTTTTTAAACATGTTGGGTTTTTTCCCCTTCATTCCCTCACCCAGGATTGCTTTTAGTTGTCTGTATTTCCCTACCTCAGGAGCAGCTCCTTACCCTTTTCTTCCCCTTTCATGACGTTACATCTTGGAATGGTCCCGACTAGTTTTTGCAGGCCTCAGTTTGGATTTTTCTGATGGTTTCTGTAGGTTTAGATTCAGTGAAACCTTTTTGGCAGGAATAGTGCATAGGTGATGTGCTCTCAGGACATCACATCAGGCTCCTTCCCCCACTATTTTTAAGCAAATTAGCTGAAAGTGGACCCAGTACTTTACTTTTACCTTCATACTCACTCTGTTTCTTTCATTTTCAGACATGCCAACAATTAGGTCAAACAGATATAATTTTAAATAGTTGAGGTAACAGTAATTACAGGTCTTCGTGTTTAAACTGATCGCTTGTAACGATTGCACTTTTTTGAAGGGTCATTCTGAAGGTAGCTCCCTAATTGTTAGACATAAAAATTGCTTGTTTTCAGTTTTCACCACTGATAAACTGACAACCTGGGTAAGAAAATGAAACATAGGGCTTGGGCTTCTGATCTGCATCCTGAAAGGATGCCCCACTGAACAGAGATTTTCATCCTGGATTCCACACAGGGATACAGATGGTCTGAAGCAGTTTGAAAAATTGAATGTGTGCTTTAAAAAAAAAAGATGGTCCTTAGCATTTATCTGGTTTCAAAGGGTCATGGCTCCCCAACGAGTAAGAAACAACTTGTTACAGGGAGGATATCAGAGGAGCTGAATAGTAGCAACAAAAAGGGAGATTTTAAGATTGAAAGAGAGAAAGTAATGTTCGACAAAGGCGTAGTTTCTTTCTTAAAGAAAAAAAAAAGACCCATGGAAATAAATATAGTTTAAATTTCCTATGAAGGTGGTCTTATTTTAAAAATGATTTGCATACTCTGGGCGTGTGAGTTGGCTATGAAGCAGAAATCCTAGCCTTTCTACTCTTGTAACTAGGGAAGAGCATTTTGAATCTGCAGCAGTATGTTGTATGCTGATGACTCAGCCGACTTCCCACTTCAGATGGAATGTGCACGACAGATTGAAACCCGGTTAAGGAATTTTATACTTTGAACCTTACAAGATATTTTCTGCAAACAGCGATTGATTGGATTTGGTATAATAACCAACAAGATTAAACCGAGTCACTTGTTTGCTGTTCTTACTAGGGGTTTTGAGTCAGCTAGCATTTAGTGAGCAGCTTGCTGAAGTGATAATTGAATATTTTTATAATTTTGACATCTGTGTTTTGTTGACTTTGGTCTTTTCTTATTCTTTTGAAGTATCCCTCTAAAACATAAGGAAATAGTACTGTGTGGTGCTCAAATATGCACTGCTTTTAAATGTGTTTTTAGGCATTACTTCACTGTTTGATAATTGACCATACAGAGGATGTCAGAGAGAGAGGTTTTGCTTAGTATTCTCCTTGTGAAGCTCTAGGTGATGTGAAGCATATGCGTATGTGAGACTCTTTCATGTGAAGATAGGAAGGGGCATCATGTGCATCCTCTACACTGCTGCAACTTTTTTTTTTTTAAGATTTTATTTGAGAGAGAGAGAGAGAGAGAGAGAGAACATGAGCAGGGGGGAGGGGCAGAGGGAGAGAGAAGCAGACTGCCCGCTGAGCAGGGAGCCCGATGCGGGGCTCAGTCCCAGGACCCTGGGATCATGACCTGAGCTGAAGGCAGACGCTTAACTGGCTGAGCCACCCAGACATCCCTACACTGCTGCAACTTAATCAACCTCAAGCCACAGTTCTGAGCTTGTCCCTTGATATTTCTTCGAAACCTTGGCTAGCTCCCCAGTGACTAACTGGAAGTTAAGCCCAAACTCTTGCTATGCTCAGCTTATCTATCTCTTTAGTTTTGTCCCTTCTACACTTGCCCTATCCTCAACTCTTCCTCTGAATGTCTCAGTTTCTCCCTCTTTTTTTTTTTTTTAAGTAGATTCCACACCCAGCATGGACCCCAGCACAGGGCTTGACCTCACGACTCTGAGATCAAGAGTCTTATGCTCAACTGACTGAGCCACCTGGGCACCCCCATCTCCCTCAAAAATTTTTTTTCTAAAGATTTTATTTATTTATTTGACAGAGAGAGCCAGAGAGCACAAGCAGAGGGAATGGCAGAGGCAGAGGGAGAAGCAGGCTCCCAGCTGAGCAGGGAGCCCAACGCCGGGCTCGATCCCAGGACCCTGGGATCATGACCTGAGCCGAAGGCAGACTCTTAACCATCTGAGCCACCCAGGCGCCCCTATACCACATTTTAAAAAAATATTTTATTTATTTGAGAAAGCAAGAGAGCACAAGCAGGGGGGAGTGGCAAAGCAGGAGAGTATAAGCAGGGGGAGTGGTGAGAGCGAGAGGGAGAAGTAGGCTTCCTGCTGAGCAGGGAGCCTGATAAGGGACTTGATCTCAGGACCCTGGGATCACGACCTGAGCTGAAGGTAGATGCTTAACCAACTGAGCCACCCAGGCACCCCATACCAGGTTTTTTTAAAGCTTTTCCTTGTTTATTTATACACTCAGTGTGGGGCTTGAACTCACAACCCCGAGATCAAGAGTCCCATGCTTCTCTGATGGAGCCAGCCAGGCGCCCCAATATACCACATTTTCTTTATCCATTCATCAGTTGATGGGCATTATTAGGGTTTTCACTTTAGGGCTATTATGAAAAACGGTGCTGTGAACATATGCTTTCAATTCTCTTGGCCACATACCTAGAAGTGGAATTGCTGGGGCATATGGTAATTCTGTGTTTAACTTTGTGAGGAACTGCCAGACTGTTTTCAAAGTATCTGAGCCATTTTACTCTCCCACCAGTGATGTATGAGGGCTCTGGTTTCTCCTCACCAACACTTGTTACTGTTTGTTTTTATTGTCATCATCTTGGTGTGAAGTGGTATCTCATTGTGGTTTTGATTTGCATTTCCCTAATAACTGATAATGTGAGCATCTTTTTGCATGTTTATTGGCCACTTGTGTGTCTGATTTGGGGAAATGTCTATTCAGATCCTGTGTCCATTGTAAAATTTGGTCAATTTTCTGTTGTTGAGTTATAAGGATTCTTTTTTTTTTTTAAGATTTTATTTGAAGAAATCTCAAGGGACGCCTGGGTGGCTCAGTCAGTTAAACGTCTGTGTTCAGCTCAGGTCATGATCTCAGGGTCCTGGGATTGAGCCCCATGTTGGGCTCCCTGCTCAGCGAGGAGCCTGCTTTGCTCTCTCCCAATGACCCTCCCTCCCTGCGCTCTTGCTCTCTCTCTCTCTCAAACGAATTAAAAAAAAAAATCTTTAATCTCTACACCCAACATGGGACTTGAATTTACAACCCTGAGATCAAGCAAGATCAAGAGTCTCATGCCTGGGTTCCTGGGTGGCTCAGTTGGTTAAGCGTCTGCCTTCGGCTCAGGTCATGATCCCGGGATCCTGGGATCGAGTCCCGCATCGGGCTCCCTGCTCCTTGGGAGCCTGCTTCTCTCTCTCTCTCTCTCTCTCTCCCTCCCTCCCTCCCTCCCTCCCTCCCTCTCCCTCTCTCCTTCTCTCTCTCCCTCTGTCTCTCATGAATAAATAAATAAAATCTTAAAAAAAAAAAAAGTCTCATGCCCTACAAACTAGTCAGCCAGTGCCCTACTATAAGGGTTCTTTATATATTCTAGATACAAGTCCTTTTTTTTTTTTTAAAGATTTTATTTATTTATTTGAGAGGGAGAGAATGAGAGAGAGCACATGAGAGGAGGGAGGGTCAGAGGGAGAAGCAGACTCCCCGCTGAGCAGGGATCCTGATGCGGGACTCGATCCCGGGACTCCATCCCGGGACTCCAGGATCATGACCTGAGCCAAAGGCAGTCGCTTAACCAACTGAGCCACCCAGGCGCCCTAGATACAAGTCCTTTATTGGATACACGATTTACAAATATTTTCTCCCATTCTATGGGTTGCCTTTTTTCTTGATGTTGTGCCTTGAAGCACAAAAGTTTAAAATTTTGATATATCCAGTTTACCATCTTAACCAATTTTGATTGTGCATTTCAGTGACTTTAACTACATTTTCACAGTGTTGTGCAGCTGTCACCGCCATCCGTCTCCACAACTCTTTTCATCTTGCAAAATTGAAACTCTGCACCATTTAAACAGTAACTCCCCATTCTTCGGTCCCCTCAGCTCCTGGCAAGCACAATACTGTCTCTGTGAATTTGACGGTTCTAGGTGCCTCATGTGAGTGGAATCATGTGATATTTGTCCTTTTGTGACTAGCTTATTTCCCTTAGCATAATGTCCTCCGGGTTCATCCATGTTGTAGTACATCAGACAGTTTTTTTTTTTTTTAAGATTTTATTTATTTGAGAGAGAGAATGAGATAACATGAGAGGGAAGAGGGTCAGAGGGAGAAGCAGACTCCCTGCTGAGCAGGGAGCCCGATGTGGGACTCGATCCCGGGACTCCAGGATCATGACCTGAGCCGAAGGCAGTCGCTTAACCAACTGAGCCACCCAGGCACCCAGTTTTTGTTGTTTTTTTTTTTTAAGAGAGAGTGTGTGTGCACTCACACACGCCAAGCAGCCGGAGGTGGGGAGGATGGCAGAGGGAGAGAGAATCCTAAGCAGACTCCACAGCCAGCATGGAGCCTGGTGCTTGGCTTGATCTCACGACCCTGAGATCATGACCTGGACTGAAATCAAGAGTTGGATGCTTAACTGACTGAGCCACCCAGGTGCCCCAATCAATTGATTATTGTATGTTGATCCTGTATCCTGCAGCTGTGCTAAACTTAATATTTCTAGTAGTCAGTGTGTGTGTGTGTGTGTGTGTGTGTGTGTGTGTATTCTTTAGGACTCTCTCTCTACAACATCAGTGAACAGAGATGGTTTTATAACTTCCTTTCTGATCTCCGTGCCTTTTGTGTATTTTTCTTACCCGGTTTTTTGAATGGAACCTACAGTATTTGTGTATTTTTCTTGCCCTGTGTTTCTGAATGGAACCTACAGTACAGTGTTGACTAGAAATGGCAAGAGCAGACATTCTTGTCTCAATTCTCATCTTGGAGGAAAAGCATTCAGTTTTAACCATTATGTGTGTTGTGAGCTGTGGGCTTTTTGTTGATGGTCTTTATCAGGCTAAGGAAGTTTCCTTCTATTTCTATTTTGAGTGTTTTTATCTTGTCATGAAAGGGTGGATTTTGGGGCACCTGGGTGGCTCAGTCATTAAGCGTCTGCCTTGGGCATAGGTCATGATCCTGGGATTGAGCCCTGCATCGGGCTCCCTGCTCAGCAGGGAGTCTGCTTCTCCCTCTCCCTCTGCTGCTCCTCCTGCTTGTGCTGTCTCTGTGTCAAATAAATAAATAAATAAATCTTTTTTTTTTTAAAGGTGGATTTTATCAAATGCTTTTTCTGTATCTAGTGAGATCATCCTGTAGTTTCTGTCCTTTGTTCTGTTAATATGTTGTATTACATTGATTTTCATATGCCAAACCAACCTTGAATTCCAGGGGTAAATCTCACTTGAGCATGGTGCTTAGTCCTTTTTGTATGTTGCTGGTTCAGTTTCTTAGTCTTCTGTTGAAGATTTTTGTGTCTGTATTCATAAGGGTTACTGGTGTTGGAGTTTTGTTATCTTTCTCTTCTTTTAGTACCTGGTACTTGGTCTGGTTTGGAATCTGGGGTCTTGAATTGTTCTGGCATCTACCTCATTCTTCATTGTGCTTTAATAATTGTTTTTATATATTGAGTTCTGTTTTCATTTTTGCTTTTTAATTTTTTCTGGCTTTATAAGGATATGATTGATGACTCATTCCTCCCCCCCCAGTGGTTAGTGCATTGCCCTTGTGTGCTGTTTTTGTTTTTGTTTTTTTAAGATACTGGACTCTAACTGTGTAAGTTGAAGGTGTAGAGTGTGCTGATACGATACGTTTATGTATTGTGGTATGATTACCACCATAGTGTTAGCTAACACGTCTGTCATGTCATGTAATTAGCATTCCTTTTTGGCGAGAACATTTGAAAGCTAGTCTTTGAGCAACTTGAAGTATATAATATAGTATTGTTGGCTATAATCACTATTCTGTTCATTAGATTTGTAGAACTTATTCCTCTTCTAGTTGCAAGTTTGTATACTTTGCCATCTCCCCAATTCCCCCATTCTCTAGCCCCTGGTAACCACTGTTCTGCTTTATTTCTGCAAGTTCAACTTTTTTTAGATTCCATGTATAAGTGATATACAGTATTTGTCTTTCTCTGACTTATTTCACTTAGCAAAGTGCCCTAAAGGCCCATCCAGGTTATCGCAAATGGTAGAATTTCCTTCTTTCTTGTGGCTAAATAATATTTCATCGTGTGTAGAGACACATAACACAAGACACGCGTGCACCACATCTACATCATTCACTGATGGACACTTGGGCTGTTTCCATATCTTGGCTATTGGGAATCATGCTGCAGTAAACATGGGAGGGCAGATACCTTTTTGATACGTTGGTATTATTTCCTTTGGATATATACCCAGAAGTGGGCTTAGTGGGTCATTGGTAGTTGTATTTTTAACTTTTCAAGGAACCTGCAAACTGTTTTCCATAGTGGGTTCACCATTGTACATTCCCAGCAGTGCACACAGGGTTCCCTTCTTCCGTGTCCTCACCAGCACTTGTTACCTTTTGTCTTCTTGATGACAGCCACTCGAAGAGCTGCATCAGTTCTGTTTTCTACTGTAGGTTCTCCCTTCAGTTGGAACCTTTGTGTCCTAACCTTAGCTTTAGTGCAGTGTTTTGTACCTAAGTCTCGTAGCTAACAATGAGTGTACACATACTGTGCGTCTTTTAAGTGCTTTCTCTGCATTACCTAATTTAATTTTCACAACAGCCCTTGGGAGGAGGTACAGTTTGAGACTTCTCATAAATGAGGAGATGGAGGCTTAAGAGAAAAGAAAGAAAGTGCTTACACAAGTAGGTATTGGAGACTGAAGCCCTTAAGTCGGATGGTCCTTAAGCAGAATGTGGGTAGAAGTAAGAGTGAAAAAAATGCTTCTTTGGTGGTTGGTGATAGGGTTAGAGCGTTAGTAAAAGCAAGGAAGCCTGAATTTAATTGCAGTGCCCAATGCTGGGGAGTACAATACAAGTAGAACTGGTTTTTGCCCTCAGAGCAGCAATTAGTCCTATTTGGAAGAGTGAGATTAACATCTGAAATAATTAGAAAATGAGCATTGTTTAATGAGAGGTCAAGGGTGAGGTTTGTGGGCGTTGGAAAGAATCATGAAGGAACTAGTAATTAACTTAAGCCTCAAAAGAAGGTTAGAGTTTATTATTTTATTTTTTTAAGATTTTATTTATTTGACAGAGACAGCGAGAGAGGGAACACAAGCAGGGGGAGTGGGAGAGGGAGAAGCAGGCTTCCTGCAGAGCAGGAAGCCCAATGTGGGACTCGATCCCAGGACCCTGGGATCATGACCTGAGCCGAAGGCAGACACTTCACGACTGAGCCACCCAGGCGCCCAGAAGGTTAGAGTTTAGGAGGGTAGTTTAGCAAACTAGGTTTTGGGTCAGCCTTACCACTACCTTGTACCTACTGTACAGGTCACTTCGACTTTCTGATCCTTGGTTTCTAAGTGTCAAATAGGAAGAACATCAGTTCTGTATGTCAGCATTGTAGGTTCCAATGGATAATCTCTCAGAGCGCTTGCAAACTGTAGAGTGCTTCTGTCATTGTGGAGGGTATCTGTTTTCCTGTTTCTAATCTCACCCAATTGTCCTCCACCTAAGTTTCTTATTTATTTATTTATTTTTAAAGATTTTATTTATTTATTTGACAGAGAGAGACACAGTAAGAGAGGGGAACACAAGCGGGGGAGTGGGAGAGAGAGAAGCAGACTTCCCGCTGAGCAGGGAGCCCGATGCGGGGCTTGATCCCAGGACCCCGGGATCATGACCTGAGCCGAAGGCAGACACTTAATGACTGAGCCACCCAGGCTCCCCCTAAGCTTATTATTTTAAAATAATTTCAGATTTAGAGAAATTTTGCAAGAATAGAGCAAAGAATTCCTGAATAGCCTTCACCTGTATTCCTCAAATGCTAACATTTAACCTCATTTGCCTTATCATTCTCTCTTGTTACATACATACTGTTTTTTCCTGAACCCTTTTAGAGTGACATGAAGGCATGATGTTCCTGTGGCCCTAAAAACTTTTAAATAGTCACTTCCTAAAATCAAAGACTTTTTATTAAGTAGGTTGCCAACACAGGGCTTGAACTCACAACCCTGAGATCAAGACCTGGCCTGAAGTCAGATGCTTAAGCGATTGAGCCACCCAGGCACCCCAAAGACATTTTCTTAGTAACTACAGTACCACTATCAAAATGGGGAAAGTAATATTGGTTCAGTCTTAATAGCAAAGCTGTAGACCTTACTCAAATTTTGCTAGTTGTTTCAATAATGCCTTTTAGAGCAAATCAAAAAATTGTTTTTTTCTCAGAGATTCAACCCAGGAATACAGGTTGCATTTAGTTTTCATGTTCATTTAGTCACCTGCATGGAAGTTTCTTTGTTTTTGAAGACCTTGATACTTTTTGAAGAGTCCAGGCTAGTTATTCCATAGGATGTCTCTCAGTCCATATTTGTGTGATGTTTCCTCTTGATCAGGTTCGGGTTATGCATTTGTGGCAGGAGTAGTCCAGAACTGATGTTGTGTGTTAGCTAGTGCGTCCTGTCAGGAGGTGTGTGGTGTTCATTTATCTCATTACCAGTGATGGTAACTGCAATTACTTGCTTAAGGTGCTATATGTCAGGTTTGTAACCATAAAGTTCAGATTTGTGCTTTTGTAGTTAATAATTATTGTTGGGAGAACTTTGAGACTGTGTAAAATACCTTGTTTTTCATCAGGATTCTTGCCTGAGTCAGTGGCTCGCCAAATAGTGACTTTCCAGGGTTGTCATTCTTTCTATATTAGTTGATGTTCTGCCTCAGGATCTTTCCCTTTATCCTGTTCGTTCATCGACCCATCCATTTGTTAATATCAGTAAGGACTCATGGATTCTTACTTTCTTCTATTCAGTGGGTTGTAATCCTTTATTTGCCTTATTTTGTTGCTCAGATTATGGGGCCGGTGGAAGCCCCCTTTATGCCCAACCTCGCACTTTTTGAAGAGATCCATACTGTATCATCAGATAAGACATTGCTGTCTCTGTCCTATTTTCCTATTTTCCCCTTTTTTCTTAAAGGGAAGGTTTGCTGACTCTTCACTACCACCCATGCCTCCAAAGCTAAGCTTTCAGTCTGTGCTTTATGGTTCAAAATCACATAGTATCTAGAAATACACAGTATTGTTGCCATCCTTTCTCTGGTCCTTTTTGCTCCCCATATTCCTGCCATGAATAGGTATTATTACTTATGTGTGTGTTTCCAGAATTTCTTCATACAAATACGAACACATGGGGATATATATTTTTATCTCTTCCTTCCTCTTAACACAAAACACAGTGTACTGCACCTTAGCTTTCTTCCAGTTAACTGCACGCCTTCCAGATCCTTTCCTGCCAGAACATGGAGGTCTTCTCTGTTATATAGTTGCACGGTATTCCATTTTATGGACGCGTCACTTTTATTGAACTCCTTCAGCATTTGTGGAGCTTAAACTAGCTGTGACTGGAAACGAGCCTCTCTTGTGCCACCCTCTCTGCCGCCACTTCTCCAGTACTTTTATTCCCTGACCCCTTTTCTACCTACAAATAAGTATTAGTCATCTTTATTTGTAAAACTTCATTTTTATTCTGTTTTCTTCATATCACTGCCAAGGGTTTTGAAAACTGCAAACCTCTGATTTCATTCTTGCCTATTTTTGCTGCAGCTGGGTTTCCATCTCTACCATGTGGCGAGATCATAGTTTTGACGGTTCCTGGTGGCTTTGTACTGTGGGGTGCTAGACTGGCTTTGGTGATTAGCTTACGTGTAGGAGGGCAAGAAGGACAAAAAGGGAAGGGAGGGTTGGCAAGCAGCTAGAAAAGAGGAAGCAGGAAGGCTGGGAGAAAATAGAATAGAGTGTAAGGGGAAAAGTGGGAGAAGAGCATTTTTGGCAGAAGATGTGAAAGGTATTTTCATAACCAGCTTGTCACCTAGAGCTGGCTTCTGCTTGGTGACGAGCAGCCTTATGGCAAGTTGCTGACTGATAGGCTAGTTGGGCCCTCTGGAACGCTGCCCCGGGTCTTCTGTTTCATAAAACAAGATCTAACCTCTCGTCCCATTACCGTATGATCAGTTTTAACAGCAGAGCCTCCATTTCTAAATGTTTGCTTTCTAAAATCTGGAGTTGTCATTAACCTAGCTCTCCTGTCGTTCTTAATACTGTCAACCATTCCAACTTCTCATGATTACCCTGGTGTTATTCTTTGCTTTTCATTTCCAGTTCAGTCCGCCATTGTGGCTCGGCATTGCACATTTACTCGAATAATTACAGCGGCCTTCTCACCCTGTTTAGCAATTTATGTCCTACTTTTACCCAGCTTTTCCTTCCTTTTTCTTTCCCTGTCCGTCCTGCTCCCTGAAATCACCATGCTGACAAGTCTCCCTGCTTTGCTGGTGTCTGTGCCCTTCTGTGCTCCCTGGCCTGAAAAGGCCCACCTCTCTGTCTCTAGAAGAGTCTTCTTCAAGATCCTTCAGGATCAACTTCTTAACTGCTCCTTGAAGCCTTCCATAGCTGTAACAGCTCATGTGCATGTCTTATTTTCCTAAACTTGCTTACAGCCTCTATCAAAAGACTGCTTGTTTCCTTCTTTCAGGTGTGTCCAGTTGTTTCTACAAAATTATTGTTTAAAATCATGTTTTCTGCTTAGGTTCTCCCAGTCCACAGAGACTGCTTGGCTTATAGGAATTCCTAAGTACAGTTTTATTGGTTTATTGACTAAACATTGCATAGGTTATCACGAAATAATTTTGGATTCAGAGTCAGCTCATCCAGGTACCTTGAGGGTCTGCTTCCCTGCTGTACTGTGGAAAATGTGTACTTTTTAATGGGATTTTCCTCTTGTTTTTCTAACAAATGATAAGCTGATCTGAATATTGACCTTCTTTTGACTCAGCAGTGTGTCCTAGAGATATTTATCTGTAAAGCCATTATTTGTCAGGTGGTCCCCAAGACCACCCTCAGGTTTGATGATTCCCTGGGATTCAGCACACAATTACACTCATGGCCATGATTTATTACATCAAAAGTATCAGCAAAGGGAAAAGGCACATTGGACAAATTCCAGAGGAAACTAGGTGCAAGTTGCCAAGAGTTCTCTCCTTGTCATGTCACACAGGACATGCTTAATTTGTCTAGCATTGAATTATGACAACATGTGTGAAATGTCTACCAGGAAAGCTCATTAGAAATTCAGTGCCCAAGGTTTCTGATAGGGGCCAGTCACGTATGCATCCTCTGTCTAACACGTACCAAAATTCCAGATTCCCAAAAGGAAAGGTTTTCAGCATAAACTGTATTGCTTGTACAGTTTACTCTTATCAGTTAGGGAATGGTGGGAACCTCTCTGAAATCCAGCTTCCTTGACACCAGCCAATGGCCAGCCTTTCTAAGGATCACAGTCTCAGACCTGCTGTGTTAACTCTTTTGCACACCATGGAAATCTACAAACCTCCTTCCATTTCTTTCTCTCTCTCTCTCTTTTTTAAGATTTTACTTATTTGACAGAGAGAGAGAGAGACAGTGAGAGAGGGAACACAAACGGGGAGTGGGAGAGGGAGAAGCAGGCTTCCCGCGGAGCAGGAAGCCCGATGCGGGGCTCGATCCCAGGACCCTGGGACCATGACCTGAGCCGAAGGCAGACACTTAATGACCTGAGTCCCCCAGGTGCCCCCCACCCCTTCCATTTCTTAAACTACTGTGTAGGATTCCATGGTATGAGTACATTATGGTTTGTTAACTTTTCTCTACTGACTGGCTGTTAGGCTATTTTGCAGTATCTGTTTCTTTACAATTTCTTTTTTTATGGGTTTTGATTGGAATTGATGGGTCATAACGTAGTGACATTTGAAAATCTGATATGAGATACTTCCAAATTCTTCACCAGTGGGCTTTATTAGTCCATACTTCAACAGCAGTTTCTAAGAGTACCCTTTGGAAGTGATCACTTACGATGGTAGTCATGTTGGCGATGTAGAAAAAACTGACCCATCAAGCATCAGGAAAAGCAGGACAAGGAAGGACGTTCTAGACCCCAACTGTGCCCTGCTGCCATCACGGGCACTCGCCTTACCCACCTCTTCCTGCTCCCGGGACTCTTGGTTCTGACACTCTTCTGCTTCTTCCTTTGTCTCTAATCTCCCTTCTTGTTGCCTTTGATCATTTGTGTGGAGGCTTGTAATTTTTTCTTTTATTATGGAAAATTTCAAACATACACAGATTAGAAGAGAACAGAATCAGGAAGATACATGCAGCCATTACCCAGTTTGCATTTTTCTCTTTTCTGTTTTTTTTTGAGCAGTGGGGTGGGGCCTGGATAGTGAAAGGAAATTCTGGACATTATGGTGTTTTAAACATTACTTTGGTACTAATTTACAAAAATGTACACGTAACACAACATTTCAAATTGAGATACATATATATATATAAAAGATTTTATTTATTTATTTGACAGAGAGAGACACAGCGAGAGAGGGAACACAAGCAGAGGGAGTAAGAGAGGGAGAAGCAGGCCTCCCGCTGAGCAGGGAGCCTGACGCCGGGCTCGATCCCAGGACCCTGGGGCCATGACCTGAGCCGAAGGCAGACGCTTAACGACTGAGCCACCCAGGTGCCCCGATATATATATATTTTTAAGTTTATTTATTAAATAATCCCTACACCCAACGTGGGACTCGAACTCCCTACCCTGAGATCAAGAGTCAGATGCTCTTCTGACTGAGCCAGCCAGAGCTGAGATGCACTTTTTAAAAAACGTAATAATTTCTTTAAATACTTGGTCCAGTTGTGAGGTTACTCTGATATTCCTAGTTCAGGAGGGTGTTTCCTCGTGTCTTTCTCTAAATTTGTATAAAGTTGTTCACATACACATACAGACAGCTTGAATAAAGTACGGGATAACATGTTCACATTTCTGCAACTTGCTTATCTTATTTTAAAAATGGAACATTCCTGGGGCACCTGGCTGACCCAGTTGGTGGAGCATGTGACTCTTGATCTTGGGTTTTGGGTTTGAGCCCCACGCTGAGTGTAGTGGTAACTTAAAAAAATAATAAAATCTTTAAAAAAATTTTAAAAAATTTCCTTTGATTTAATAAACAGATCAACTCCTTTTCAGTACAACATGCTATGCTATACCATAGAAAAGCCATTTCTTTATTGAGGGACATTCTGTTTTTCTGCTTTTCAGCCTTTGTGAACCTTGCAGTGAACTTTGATGTGCACATGGCCTTGCATTCTAGGGGTTTATTACCATCAGATACGTTCTGCAGAATGGGGTGGCTGGCTAGAATGTATATAACTTCAGTTGTTAAAATTCTTACCACATTACTTCCCAGAAGATTGTAGTAGTTTTCCACTGGCAATGTAAGAGAACCTCTTAACTCTCATTCTTGCCAGCACTGGATATTATTACTCTTGAACATTTTATCAATAAAATTACTAAAACAAAAAAAAAAGAAGAAAGGTATAACATTAGAGTTTCATCTTTTAATTTGCATTTATCGAAAAGAAAAACTAGCAGTGTGTTTTTAAAAAAATAGTATTTATTTAAAGATTTTATTTATTTATTTGACAGAGAGAGAGAGAGAGAGAGAGCGCACAAGGGGGGGGGCAGTGGCAGAAGGAGAAGCGGACTCCTTGCTGAGCAGGGAGCCCGATGTGGGACTCGATCCCAGGACCCTGGGATCATGACCTGAGCTGAAGGCAGTCGCTTAACAGACTGAGCCACCCAGGTGCCCCAAAAATAGTATTTAGAATTTGGTTTATACTAACAAATGCAAGCTTGGTTCACTACTAGAAAATCGATCAATACAATTAATCATACTAGCCATCAAAAGATGGAAATCATATAACCATTTCAATAGATACAAGAAAGAAATCTAACAAAGTATAGCATGCACCCGTGACCGAATCTCCCAGCAAACCAGAAACCGAGCGAGAACAGTCTTTTACTTTTTAAATATTAAAATTCACTTATTTAATATTAATGGTTGGATATTTTTTTTTTGGAAATTCCAATGGTTTTTTTTTATTTTTTTATTGTTATGTTAATCACCATATATTACATCATTAGTTTTTGATAATGGTTGGATATTTTTTAATAATTAAGTTTTTAAAAGATTTTACTAATTTGAGAGAGAGAGAGAGAGAGAGCACAAGTCGGGGGTGGGGGGAGGAGAGGGAGAGGGAGAAGCAGACTACCCACCCAGCAGGGAGCCCGATGCGGGGCTCAATCCCAGGACCCTGAGATCATGACCTGAGCTGAAGGCAGACGCTTAACCTACTGAGCCACCCTAATATTTAATTTTTTTAATGCTGTCATTCACAGATGAATCAGAAATTAAAATATATGAACAGGTTTGTACAGTGAGAGACTTCCTCCCATCCCCCACCTGCCCAGTTCCTCCCTCCTCCCCACAGTCGCTATTTGTTTCTTAGGTGTTCTTTCACAGTCATTTTGTACACATACAGAAAAAGGGGAGTGCATATGCTCTCTCTTGCTTTTTACACAGATGATAGCATACTATGTACTCTGTCATGCACTTGGCATTTCCATGAGTTTTTCCTCAAGGACATTTTTTTTTGCTCGTTTCTGGTACCATTCTAGCTACCTTCCTATTTCCCTCTCTTTAAGTTATTGAACTCCTCAGATGTGGGACCTTACAGCCATTCACTAGTTGCATCTAGTTGTTTCTCCCACATCGCCCTCTCACAGACATTCACAAAATAAATGCTGCAGTTGTGTTTTTTTTTTAATATTTTATTTATCTGATAGAGACAGCAAGAGCAGAAACACAAGCAGGGGGAGCGAGAGAGGGAGAAGCAGGCTTCCCGCAGAGCAGGAAGCCCAACGTGGGGCTCGATCCCAGGACCCTGGGATCATGACCTGAGCTGAAGGCAGACGCTTAATGACTGAGCCACCCAGGTACCCCTGCAGTTGTTCTCTTAAAGATCACCAGTGCCTTGTCCCCTCTTGAGACCAGTGGCTGTTCAGTCTTTGTCTTTGATTTTTTTTTTTCCCCTGTTCTTGCTCCTGATCACATGGTTCTGGGAACTGTAATACTTTGTCTTTCCTGCAGTACATTCTGTTATAAGTGTTCTTGTACAAGGTGGAAGGAAATAAGGAAAGGATTGGGGAGGCACACAGCCTGGGGAAAAGATATATTGTAAGTAAGAAGATCTGGCAGTTAATCTGTCTAAGGCAAAAGGATTTATTCTCTGTGGCTCCTAAAAGGAGCTAGTACTTTACTGTGGGAGGTTTCATACTGTAAAGGAAAGACCAGGACATTGAGAGCCTTGATTTGAATCTTGTCTCTACCCTGTACTAGCTATATGACCTTGGACAATTCATTTCACTTTGCTGCGCTTCAGTCTCTTCATCCAATAAAAGGGTAACATCTATCATTTTTTTAAAAATAATAATGAAATGGGAAAATATACATAAAGTGCCCAACATAGTTACTCACATTTACTTAAATTATTTATTTATAGAGGGAGAGAGAGGGACGGGGGCGGGGAGGGGCAGAGAGAATCTTAAGCACACTCTACGGTCAGCACAGAACCCGGTGCAGGGCTTGATTTCACAACCCTGAGATCATGACCTGAGCTGAACTCAAGAGTCCAGCGCTTAACTGACTGAGCCACCCATACACCCTTAGTCACTGACATTTTAATCACTCTGAGGCTTGTTCTCATTCCTAGGTCTAGGACTTGCAGATTTGGGGTACCCTGCCACTAACCTTCAAGGAGTGAATGATTGCTGACTGGAATGTTGTCTTTGTGGAGCATATGTCAAATATGATGACCACTTTGACCTATCAGATCCAACCCTTGCTCCTTTTGATAGATATGTAAATGAGGGAGTCAGATGTCTTAAGTAAATCTACTAGCATTTAAATCTGAAAGCCGAAGTGTTTGAGCACAGGTGTTTGGGCACAGGTGGTATATTTATATTTATATGTATTTCCCCTGGACTTCCTGAAGGAGGAGATGTGGATCAGGTGTGGTCAGTTGGCTGTAGTGACAGTGCTGAAGAACAGAACTCTCCCCTGTGCTTACAGTATCAGCTGATACTGTAATAGTTCCTTGAGAGCTAACGTGCTACATCTCTTAACTACTAAAGCCACCATTTTGGGCCAGGAAAACACTTGCTAACCTCATCAAAAAGCCTTCAAAATGAAATTTGAGAAGAGAGAAAAAATTCCAGGTAAATCGTAAGGGAGCAGCCATAGGCTAGAATTATAGTGACAGAAAACAAGATTGGACAAGGACCTGTGTCTAATTCACAGGAGGACACAGAGAACAAATGCTGAAGATTTCTGATGTTTTTGCATCATAAGTGCCCATAAAATCTTGACAGAAGTAAAGACAGTCCTGGGTGCCGCTGAGAACTGGTGAGTGGAGTTCATAACTAGGCATTTGAGTGCTCACTAGAGACACTGTGTTAAGAAAGTGCTCTCCATTTAATCCTTACAAAAATGTTATGAAGTAGAAGTACAGAAATTAATCTCCAATTTTAAGGAGGACACTGAGGCTGTAGAAGGTTAAGTAATTAGAGCTAGTAATCTGCTTTTGATGGATGACATGACAGTGATGTAAGTTCATTTGTTTAATGATTTTACTTGTAATCATATGCTGTGGCTAGGTCGGTCCCTGGCTTACCCAGGATTACAGTGTGAGCTCACTTGCTCACTCTCCTTGCCTCCTTCACACAGAAGAGGCGAGAATGAGTCATGGTTGTGGTTGGCGTGAGTCTGTTTTGCTACTCCGTTAGCCACATGGCAGTTCTACTGGGAACAAAATGACAAGGGAATATAGCAACAGTTCTCTCTTTTCAACTTCTGACTGCTTTTAGCAGTCACATACTCAGCCTTGCTGGATCACCAGCAGTCATCCAAGATGTCACTCTTTTTTCGCTGCCTGCCTACCTGTGGCTTCTCTTCAGTTCCTCCGTCAACAAGCCAGCTTAAGTTGAGTGTGTTCCCCTTGTGGCAGCCCTTGCAGTTTCCTCTGTATTTGCTTGTCTTTCTCATTTTCTCTTCTGCATCCCCATTGCCATCTGCATTTCAGCCTTGATAAATTATTTGCAGTTCCCCAAATGTCTAGTTCATGTTCCTTGAACCTTGCCTTGTCTGTCTGTTATTGATAATGTTCCCTCTGGGAAGCTTCCTCCCTTCCTCAGGGCAGAGTTAGGTATTTTCTCTTTGTTGATTTTCTTCAAGTATCTGATTTTTGGTTGTCTCTTGATATTATGGATGAAGGTTTAGGTTCTAGAATCTAGGGTTACTAATGTAGGTAACTGGAGTAAGTCTCCTCTTAACTTTTCCTCCAATTTTCCACATTCCTTAGTGGCGCCTGCCTTGACCAGAATGGCTGGTACTGAGCTCTGTGTCTGAGAAGTGTAGGGATTGGCAGGCTTCACTGTAGGGTGTGATGGAGGAGAGTGGTGGTCGTTTCCAATAAAGAAGACTTTGATCTGGGGCACCATACCCCTTGCAGGAGCCCTGCCTGCCTCCTGCCTAGGTTTTGTTTCTTTAGAGAGTGTTTCTTCAGTTTTAGGCTGGATCAAGTGTAGCTGCTGTGCATGGCCATGTCGTCAAGGGGTGGGAGGTGGGTAGGAGGGGTTGAGTAGTTTTGGCCTTTCTATCCTTGGGCAGTCTTTTTGCTCCACACCTGTTTCTGCTCTCCTAGCTCTGTTGGAACCTCTTTAGAACTCCACGGGAGGATGGCACATGCATCCATACAGGACTTGTCTCCTGTTTATTCTTGCGCTGTAGCTTTCTTTGCTTTTGTCTGTATGCCTCAGCTCAGAAGAGATACATTACCTTGTTTCCTATCATTTCAATAAGGTGGAGTGGAAAGGAAGAAGTGGACCCATTTACCCAGTCTCTCTATCATTTTGAAATCCTGAACCAGGGGTTCTGTTGACAGCTTTCAGCATTTGTGATTTTAAGAATTGAAACAAACTTCTATAATGAGTGTATTATTGATTCCCAGAATAGTTTGGAATGTTTATGGGATATGAAATTATTGTAAAGCTGAACTACATGATTTTTTTATGAATAACTTATGTTTAAAAAATAGTTAATAAAGCTTTTTAGAGCAAGGAAAGCCAACGATACCCCCACGTACCTGGGCAGGGAGGGGATTGTGGGGAGGTCTGAGGCATTGCTACTAGCTACTAATTGATAATTGGGGCCAGAAGCAAGGTAACTCTGGTTCACATGGTGTTTACGTTCTAGAATCAGAGGGAGTAGCTTGTTTCCCAGAGTAAAATTTGCTAATTTTAGGTTGTCTTCTTTGACATGAAGATCAAAGCTCTGCTACTTGTGACTTACTAAAACAGAGTACTAAATAGTAGCTCCAGAGTTAGATGGAGGTTGCAAGCTGGGGTTTATTTCAATGAATGATAATAAAAAGAGTAATTTCCATGTCTTCTAATAAGAGTGAAAATGAATCTGTATGCAACATTATTTTTATCTCTTAATACATTTTGGGAAAGTTAATTGCAACTGTGTGGTTCAGGGATTTAGTGCAAGAAGAAGAACAGTTGATGGAAGAAAAGAAAAAGAAAAAAGACGACAAGAAAAAGAAGGAAGCTGCTCAAAAGAAGGTAGTATATATGTATCAACTATCTATATTAAACGGTCTGAATAGATTTAAAAGGAAAACTACTCTTATTGGATTTTTTAAAGCATTTGATCGAATGTTTTAATTTCAGTGGAGATTCATTTTAATATTTAATGTTTTTGATTATACATATGTAGTAACTTGCCAAGTGTGTACAATTTAATGCATAGTTATTTAATCTTGCCAATAGTTTTTTTTCAAAGGTAAGTGCTTTTTATAGGTCTTTATCTTTCAATTAGCTGTTCCTAGGTTTTCATGATATATGCATCTCTCTGTACGTGAGAAGAGCATGGAATTTGTAGCTGCATTGAAATCTGGCTCTCCCACTTGGCGTGCTGCGCGGTGTGTCCTTCAGCTTTGTTTAGCCTCTCTGAGCCTTAGTCTCCTTATGTTTTGTAAGATGAGAGTTTAGTAAAATGAGATAATGTAATACACATAATGCATGTAATAGGAAATAAAGTGTCAGTTTCGTTTTCACTTTTTGTTTAGTACCTGGGCTGATTTCAGGAATTTGCTGTTTACAGTAAGATATTTGAAAATAACCCTAGGACATCATTTGCTGCAGAAGATCTCTAACCCATATGTTGTCAGAAACTGGAACCAAAACAATACAAGTTGTAGAAAAAGAAAAAATTATGTTCATAAGTATAAAGATTTATTACAAATTAATATGAATCCTCATGACAGCTGGGCACTCATCTCCTGCTGTATCAAGGTTTCAAGGACCTTGAAAATGTTCTAAAAGGTCACGTGAAATTACTGTTCCACTTCTGTATTCAGTGACAGTTCTAATTTCTGACCTATACCTCTTTTGTGCCAGGTACCGTGTTACAGCCGCACACTTCTCTTCACATTATTTAATAGGGAAAAACACAGCAACCAAATCTGTGGTAGGTAGGGAGCTGTTGAAACACAGAGAACCGCTTCACTCAGCCTGGAATGGGGCCGACAGAAGGGAAAATTTTCTTAGGGTAGAAATTAGCCAAGTGAACAGGGAGTGGAATAGAAAGGGATTCCAAGCAGAGTAAACTCAGCGGTGGTGAGGGCCCACGGCCTTACAGAAGTATGGGTTTTGATTGGTGGGGGTGGGACGCCAAGGGCAGAGGTGTCAGAGGATGACCCTGCAGAAGGTGGTGTCAGCTGTGGGCTTTTACCCGGGTTTCAGCTGCTAAGTGTTGGGGAAAACACTGAAGGCATTTCAGTAGATTGATGTCAAAGTTTGTGCTTGAGAATGTTTACCTGAGCAAACTGTGGGCTTGGATTGGAGGAGGTAGAAATTAGAGGCTCAGATGCTGGTGGAGGGACTGTGGAAAGAACCCACAGAGTTTGTTGGAAGGATATGAAGGGAGAGTGACTTCGATTGATGCTCCGGTTCTAGACTGAGTGATGGGAGTATATCTCGGGAGCAGTTAACCAGGTTAGGGAATAGAAAGGGGGAGAGAGAATTTCCGTTCTGGAGTGCTGAGTTGACAGCGTGATCAGCCAGTACTGGGGTGGGGGGGGTTTAGAGCATAGAGCATTGGACGATGGAGAGTGAGGAGGTGGTAGGTGGCCTTAGCATTTGGCCTTTTGCTTGCTCTCAGGAGTGACCGGGAGGGATGCGTCTGTAATTGTCATAGTCATGGTTTAGAATCAGTTTCTAGTATAGAGTTTTGGCATTAAAAATGCCATAGACCTGTCAGAGGCCTGTTGATACAGGTTGGTCTTTGCAATGTGATCAGTCTTTAGCTGAGGATTTGTTGTGGAAACCGTTGTATCCTCTGTGAGTTAAGTTTGGGGGAAGCTTTTGAGACGCTTGGTCTGTGCTGTGAAGGCCATTTACTGAGTGAAGAGAGCTTCTGAGAAACTCCGGAGACTTGTTGAAGAAGATGCTTAGATGTACTTTATGTAGAATTGGTAGTTTGGCAAGCATCTGAGTGTTGTATTAGCCCCCGTTGATTCCTGCTTCTGAGGTATTCCGAATGTACTGGTAAGTTAGGATGTCTGTGAAATGGCTAGAGAAGAAACCTAAGGTACTAACTATATAATGAAGCATGTTTATTTAGGATTTACCCTATTTAGTGAGAAAATTCTGAGAAAGGGAGGAGGTCACTGGAATGATTTCTTTAAAATTTACAATTTTAAAATGTGTGATGTGAGTAAATTTTTTAAGGTTGTAACAAATTAGAATGGCTCTAATTGCTAAGGTTCATCTTTATATTCTTTCATAACTAAATCTCTGACTCACGAAGTCAGTGTCTTTAACATGTGAATGATGACTTTTGTGTCATTTGGCCTCTCACCAGATCTCAAATGACAGCTTTTCACACTCTTTCCCGCCCCATCCCTGCCTCACCCCGTTCCAGGCTCTCACCCTAACCACATTCTACTGGAATCATCACCGAGCCTTAGCGATGATGGGGAGTGTTTTCTTCCTTTGCCAGATCTTCAGCATTGGTAGGGTATTGCTTGTGTATCCTGTGGACACAGTAATATCTAGCCACCGAAAACTATATATATTTTTAAGATTTTATTTATTTAAGAGAGAGAGAGAGAGCACAAGTGGGTGGGGGGGACAGAGGGAGAAGCAGACTCCCCGCTGAGCAGGGAGCCTGATGGGGGACTCCATCCCAGGACCCTGAGACCATGACCTGAGCCAAAGGCAGATGCTTAATTGACTGAGCCACCCAGGCACCCTGGCCACTGAACACAATATAAAGGAAAAGTTTAATATTTCTAATAAATGTTAAGCATAGTAGGGGAGACTGCCACTGTAAATAAGACTGTTCTTCAAATTCCAAATAATCAGTTTACAACAGAATTTGAATAACACACATTGGTGAAGCAAGGACAGCTGGTATTTCTATAGGCTGTTACCAAATAGCTATTAAAAAAACAAAACAAAAAAGAATCCCAAGTTGGCACACTTACAGCCCATATGAAAGATTGTGAGTCACAAGAGTTTTAAGACAAGTTTCCTCAAGCTTGTTTTTTTGTCTGTAGAAGGAGCCAGCAGGTGTATGCAGGTAGGTGGCAGACATCTACATAAGACAGGCAGGCCCATTTATATGAATGTTGGAACATAAATTCACTACAGTAAAACAGTCTGCCTGTTTTATGTAATGTATGCACATGTTAAAAACCTATATATTTTTATTTCTGAAAAAGACTTCAGATAACTGTTCTGATCTATTCATTAAAAAAAAATTTTTTTAAAGATAGAGGTCAAGCATTAAAATGAGTTAAAGTGGCCAACTATGGTTTTGTCAGGGTAACAGAACTAGGAATAGGATGGGAAGCTCCTTAGACCCCCAGCTGACACTTTTCCAAAATTAGGTTGCCATGGTGTTGTCCTTTGTCCTTTTTTTTTTTTAAGATTTTATTTTTATTTATTTGACAGAGAGAGAGAGCGAGAGAGGGAACACAGCAGGAGGAGTGGGAGAGGGAGAAGCAGGCTCCCTGCTGAGCAGGAAGCCCGATGCGATGCGGGGCTCGATCCCAGGACCCTGGGATCATGACATGAGCTGAAGGCAGACGCTTAACGACTGAGCCACCCAGGCGCCCCTTAAGATTTTATTTTTGAGTAATCTCTACCCCGCATCTAGGGCTCAAACTCACAACCCCGAGATTCAGAGTCACGTGCTCCACTGACAGCCAGCCGGGTGCCCTTCTATCCTTTATACTTTTTGCTTTATTTTTCACAACCTAAAGGTGAACTTTAAAGCCACAAATAATATATCGAGGTAATTTCTGTAAAGCATTTAACAAACAAGTCTTTATTCCGTGTGTACAGAAACTTGGTCCCCAGTGGCCACTGTAGTATTTTTAAGGAATTCAAATTCAGATCACAGATTATTTTCTATTTTAAATAAAAGCCAGGTAACACAGCTTCTGTAGATGATAATGTTTTTACTATGATGGTTTTTTATTTTGTCTACTTAAATATAAATTTTAAGTATCTAAATTCCTCTTTGAAGAAATTGTACGTGAAAATGACACGCTTTTCATTATATTTCAGCCTCGGTACATCTCTCACAATGAGATCAGTGACTGGATGGCTTTATTTTTAGTTTTGTTTTTTGAAAAGCTTTCTATTTCATATCTAAGAGTCAGGGCTGTTTACTTATCTCTTGTAATTCCAAGACTTAGGAAATAACTTGATACAGTATATGGGAATGTAGCTTCTGCACTTAAAAAGGGCAACAATGGTAGCAGGAGCTTGTTACCATGGGTTTATCTCCAGGTTCTGTTTTTAGAAGAATTCTAGAAGGAATCTTGAGAGAAATGTAGTGAAGGGAAAAGGAGGTTGAGAAATAGGTTAATTATAGAGGGATAATTTAGTATAACCTTTACTTTAAGCATGTAATTGTTCCTAGAAAGCATATAATGGTTGAGGGGCCAGAGGGAAGCAACAATACAAACTGGGATCTTTTAGTGTTGAGAATGTTTTTAAAGCCAGTGTTCATTACTATTTTTGTTACTGTGTTAGGAGCTGAGGGGATTGTTATAGGCTTTGTGGATTTAAATGTACTCAGTTTGGGTTTAAGCAAGACTTACATTATAGAAAACTTCGAACTTTTGTTCCCCTTCAGAAATTTTAGTATCAATCATCATGTCTCCCGAAGGCCGTGTTGGTCTGAGGCTACGGATCCTGTTCAGCGGTGCAAGGAGCCAGGGTGGTAACATCATCAGGCCTGGAGCACTGCAGCCCTCTAGGGCAGCCAAGTGTTGGCTTACAGTCCTGCCCCCGATTTCAGCTCACTGGTCTCCACTGGTCTCGGTTCCTTTTTTAAAAAAAAAAAAAAAAAAACTCTGTATGCAGCCGACCTGAGGTCTAGGCTGAATGCTGCTTGCTAAGTCTTAAAAAGCTTTCTGACTCCTAATTATCTCATTCAAAATAGGCGAATTTAGCCATCAATTCCTTATTCCTGATGTTAGTTTCGGATACCTGGCACTGTGAAGATACGGTAGATGATTAGGAAAAGAAAAAAAAAGAGACTTGGGGGCGCCTGGGTGGTTCAGTTGGTTGGGCGACTGCCTTGGGCTCAGGTCATGGTCCTGGAGTCCCAGGGTTGAGTCCTGCATCGGGCTTCCCGCTCAGCGGGGAGTCTGCTTCTCCCTCTGACCCTCTTCCCTCTTGTGCTCTCTGTCTCTCATTCTTTCGTTCTCAAATAAATAAATAAAATCTTTAAAAAAAAAAAAAAAAAGGACTGGGGAACCTGGAGTGTGTTTGAGTTGGGCCATTTCCCAGGGTGAAAGGACTGAGCCAGGGCACCAGCTCTTGCATGCTTCCTGCGTGCCAGGCAGGGTCCTTAAGCATGTGCCTGCCCTCCCCCCCCCACCAACTCGTCATGATTTAGATACTTCTAGGCTCACAACTGCTCTGGGGTAGGTGTTTTTGTTCCAGTCTTACAGATGAGGAAACTGAGCATTAGAGAAGTGAACTAATTTTAACCAAGGTCACATCAAGTGTTAAGTGGTGGAGCCAGAATTCAGAGTCTGGCTTCAGACACTGAGCTCTTAGCCACTCAAGTATGCTTAGGGAGCTTAGGGGTCAGGGGTTGGGACAAGTGGTGCAGAGCCTGACAGAAACAGCGTGGCATGCTGTGTGTCTGCCAGTTGTCTGATACCTTCCTTATAAGAACTGAGGCAATTGTAGTAATTGCTTGTGGAATCATAGCTCAGGGTTTTTTTTAAGTAGGCTCTATGCCCGACGTGGGGCTCAGACTCATGACCCCGAGATTAAGAGTTGCATGCTCCACTGACTGCGCCAGCCAGGTGCCCCTGTTTTTGTTTTTGTTCTAAGAAAAAGATATTCAATATGGAAATAATTTTGCTTCTAGAGTTGACAGAATCCTTTAATTCTGTTGTACAAGAGATTCTACAGTGATACCTCACATTTGAATAATGTTGTAAAAAGTCTTTCTGTGTTGTATTTGAGCCTCATAATAGCCCTGAAAGGTAAGCAGTACAGCCCCCCCAAACCCCCCTCTTGAGGAATTAGGAAACTGAGACCCAGAGGGTTGTTTTTTTTTTTTTTTAAGATTTTTTATTTATTTATTTGACAGAGAGAAGCACTAATAGGCAGAGAGGCAGGCAGAGGGAGAAGCAGGCTCCCTGCTCAGCAGGGAGCCTGATGCGGGACTCAATCCCAGGACCCTGGGATCATGACCTGAGCCGAAGGCAGCCGCTTAACTGACTGAGCCACCCAGGTGCCCCATGAGACCCAGAGGGTTTAAATGACAAGGTCATGTAAAAGTAAAAAAGAAATTTGAAGTTAGTTTTAACATATTTTATATAACCACATATATCCAGAATATTCTAACATGTAATCAGTATCATATTATTAATGAGATATTATACCATTTTTAAGTATAAAAAGTAAAAATCTGGTATTTTACACGTAGCAGGTTGGACTCAGTTTACCTCAGGGGTCAGTAGCCACATGTGGGCATGGCTACCATTTTGAACAGTATAGACAGATACTCTTTGTTTTTCTTTTTCTTTTTCTTTTTCTCTTTCTTTTTTTTTTTTTTGAGACAGATACTCTTAAAATCACTGATCCCGTTTGGAAAATTATCTTTTGAACAGTTTGAGTAATATGCTAAGTCCCTGGACCAACCCACAAAGACTTATTTTAAAGAAGTGGCACTTGCTGAGTTCTGTTTCCTCTTAATCTGTTAGGAGCTCTTGGGTTCTGTTACTCACATTCCTTCAGTATATGAGTCAGTATTCTGATAGGCCGACACCTTTGGATGTTTTCTTGATTCCATTCTCTGTAGATGACAGAATACTGAATGAGGTTGACTGTTGTTCTGAAGCAATGTGGACTTGTTTTGGAGTTGTTTTTCTGGCCTTTATGTTAAGGCCTGCAAGAGCAACACAGTTTATCTTGGGGTTAATGTGATCATGGCTTCTGTGTATTGTAAGTTAGTTTCCTTTTGAAGTAAACTGGAAGAGACTAGGAGAGTTTTTAAAAAAGATTTTCAGCATGTAAAACAATTTTTGTGCTATAATGTTTTAGCTTCAGAAAATTATGTATTTTGTTTGCCGTGGTACTTCTCATAAAGTATTCGTATACCAAGTTCTCTCTAATAAGACTGTTTTTTCTACCATCAGATTTTAAAACCAACTTCTCCAGAAGTAAATTAAGTGTTCCAGCTAGTTTACTGGTCTTTTGCCATTGTCCTTCCATCAGTTTTTTGTTTTTTTTGGTTTTTGGTTTTTTTTTTAGTTTTTGATCCATATGAAGTGAAAGATGGGCCTCCATTATTTAGCATAACAGTAGTGCTCTAAAACTTGGTAAAGGAGCTCACTGCCTAGACTGACTCTCTGGCTCTCCAGGGAAAGATTGTTAGGCATGGCTTCAGGATTAGGATAATTGCCATGTAGTCCTTTACCGTCTAATTCTATAATGATCTAATTCAAAAAATGCTATTTTTAATAACAGTAATTTAATATGACTAACCAAAATTATTGTGCCCCATAGCACTTAAGGAAACCTTTATCTTTATTTAGGAACAATTCCTGGTTATTTGGCTATGAATTATTCAGTTTTTCCTGCCTATCCTTGTATCTTTTATTTTTCGGACTCCCATGTAATTGGTCTTAACTAAAAAGTTGATTTTTGCTTGTGGCCTCTGTCTGTAATCTGTTCCTTCTTTTTGGGGCCCTTGAAGTTTGAGTGAGGTACCTTGAGGCAGCCCTGTTCCTTGTTAGGTCAGAGACAGTGGACAACGGGGCAGGCATGGCAAAGCAGGGTTGGTGTCAGTTTAGCTTCTGAACACAGTAATTTTAATGAATTATCAGATGTGTCAGAAGTGACAGGTGTGTGTGAAATTTTTTCCCCACTCAAAAATACTTAAAAGTTAACTGTGTTTAACTGAAAGAGCAGCCTAACCTCCAGGAGTGAAATTTATTACTGATTTGGCAAAATGGTTATATTCAGCTTTTCTTCCAGAAAACTTAATTCATTTTTTTTATCATTTGAAATAAGAATTTTTGAAGCCATTTTAAACTTATGCAAAACTGAGTAGATCCATCACATGTTAAAGGTGACAGTTATAGAAAATTCTTTTAAAAACTAAATAATGAGAAAAGTACAGTACCATTTTTTTTTTATTATTTACTGTCATACAATGATGTCTCCTCTGCTTTGTATCTAAAGAAACATTTCAAACTTTATTAATAAACATTGTATCAGGGACAATGGGGCACATCTGTGGGAAAAGCATGCTTTCTTTGCATATCTTTTCCTATGCAGTTCACCTAAATGACAAATTCCTTATTTAATAAAAGTGTGTATGTCTTATATAATAGTAAAATATGAACATTTTATCATTAACAATCCATTTCTTTCAGTTTCATATTTACATTGTTTTTTGTTTGTTTGTTTTTATTTTAGGCCACTGAACAAAAAATCAAAGGTACGTTGTTTAAAGCTATTTTTATCCTTTTTTTTTTTTTCATTAAAGCAAGGTTGTTGATATGCATTTTATTCACCTCCAGGATTGGGGGAGAGCAAGGAGCATGAAAGAACAGAGGGGTGGGGACAGACTTCTTCAGTGACATCACCTTGGAGTCATCCCTTGGGGTTAATGGTTTCCTATATTACCACTTTTAAAATATATCTACCTTACAGCTATCTCCTAGGATGGGCACCATTTCCTGATGTACTCCCTTGATTTGAGTCTTTGAGCACATGTACCTTCCCTTCAGTCTTCCATGTAAAAAAGTCTTCTTGTCTGGGGTTATCTCTGGGACTCTCACCTCATCCCTTGCTTTATTCCTTGGTCTCTGTATTCACTTGTTCCCCACTCCTTCCTGGAGGCAGACTGTGATAACCCACTCTATATTTAATTACTGAGAATAGTAGATTGCTAACCTGATGGTCATTTTGCCAGGCTGAACAGCTCCCAGTACACATCAAGCAGGAGCCTTCCAGCTGCTAAAGAAACAGGAACATCATTCCTCTCAGATTCTGAATCAGGAATTCTTCACCCCCCCAGGAGTTCACCGCCTGGTAATGAAAGGTGTAGGGCTCTCAGATGCTGAACTTGTTAGGCTTGAAGATTCTGAATTTTTACGTGTAGCTGAATCAGAAGTATGATCTCGGCATTTGTTTGAGATATAGAGCTCAGTAATGCCTATTTTTATTTGAGGTCAGCATTTGTTAAGGGAACATTTGCTAGGTGCAAGTATGTGAGAGTGAACAAGAACAGTCTTAGCTTATATTTTATCAGAGAGAGTGGCAATAGAAGGACACACCTAAACACAGCATAGTATGTGATTTGCTTCAGGTAGAAATGCCATGTTGTCCTGGAGCACAGAGGAGTAATGAGTAGCTTATTTGACACAGGGGGTTAAGGAAAATCTCCTTGAGGTTATGAATCGTAAAAGATGAAACAGCCAATCCAAGAAAGGATGAAATGGCAGAGGGATCAATCAGCGTGATTGAAGGTACAAAGACAAGAAATAATTTGGTGATATTTGCAGTAGATATTCCTAGAGCATTAAATATCCAGCAGTAAGTGGATAGGGTAGAAGGGTTTTTCTGAAGAGATAGGTGAGGGTTAGGTCAGAGGAGGCCTTATATGCTCTGTGTACTAAGGAACTTGGACTTCTGTTTTATAGACAGGAGCCACTGAAGGGTTTAAGCAGAAGAGTGACATTGTTTGTGTTTTTGTTCTTTCTTAAAAGCTGTCAGTCACTGTGCATGGAAAGTGTTGGCTGAAAGAGGGAGCGAAGAGAAGAAAGGCACTCTCTGGGCAGAGGAAGCAGGTGGACAAGAAAAGGGAATATTCAGAGAATAAGTGTGGGAGTTTTGGGGGGAAGGGACAGAATATAGGCCTGGAGGTAGGGGGAAATCGTAGGGCTTCATGCTCGTTAGAGGGGAGCCAGCCTGGGTGATACACGGAATTGGTGAATCACTGTATTATACACCTGAAACTCTTATAACACTGTGTGTTGACTCTACTGGAATCAAAATAAGTAAACTGTCAATTTGAGTCTTAAAAAAAAGTGGAGAGCCAGCAAAGGTCACAGTCATAAGCTGTGCTTTAGGAGAGTTTCTTTGTCAGTAATGTCTAGCGTCACCAACAGAGGCAGTACCAGAGAGGGAAGAGGGGGAGTAGAGAGGGTAAAAATGATTTGAACTGAGGTCTTGGCAGCAGGGGTAGGAGATGGATGGAAGATGTGTGAGGTCTAGAGTTCACAGGATTGCAACTGGTGAGATCAGAGGGGGGAATTGAAGGTGACATTGTGGCTTTGAATCTGGACGTGTAAGAAAGTTACAGGGGTGTGGAATGATGTAGGGGGGAACATTGCCAAATTAATTTAGTAGGAACATGACCAAATTCAACTTCTTCAAGCTCCACTTTCTGCACACCACTCCCCTCTATAGGGATGTTAAGTTGTCCCTTTGCTCTGCTTCAAGACCAAACTCCTGCTTGGCTTTCAAGGCCCTCTTTAACCTGACCTCTCATGATCTAACCAGCCTGTTGCCCCTCACTCCTTTATACTTTTCAGAGCATTCTCATCTCTTTCATGTTCATTCCTGTTTATTTTTCTTTTTGATCCAACTCCTCAGCCAAGGAGGCCTTTCAGTGTTTCCAGACCTCACAGAGCTCATCTTCTAATGGATTGCTCCAATGGCCATTGTTTCTCTCTTCCTGATTTCTCAGGATGTTATGATGAATCTTAAATTTGGGCTACTTGAATTATAGTCCATCTTAGAGTTTTGACTGGCCCATGGGTATTTGTTTCTCCAGCATGATCTTTGAATGCCTACTGTTTATATTGTTTCCGAATGTAAAATCATCTTACATCCATACATAAAATATGAATATATTTGAATCTTCTTGATTTTAGACTTTCCACAGTTCTGAGTATGTTAGGCTAAGTGTATGAAAGTCGCTTCAAAATGTATTATGTTGTTTTGCCAGCTATTTTACTCCATCCCTCTTTTGATGGCAGCTCCGTGATTGGTCACTTTATTCTGATTTATGAAAATGTATTATTTATTTTTTGTGCCGTGTATAATATCTATATGGTATTTGTGATTTGGGGTTCATGATGATTAGAGATTACAAACTGGAGACTTGTGGGACAGGTTTGGCACACACAGTTGTTACTGTTTACTAAATGTCTGGTTTCAGAATGATTTATGACTTACAGAAAAGTTGAAAAGGTAGTAGAGGGTTTTCCCACATACACCTCACTCCGTTTTCCCATGATTGACATCTTGCATTTCTGTGGCACCTTTGTCAAAACTAAGAAACTGATACTGGTATTAATGGAACTGCAGACTTTATTGAGATTTCCCTCTGTCTCCCATTAACTTATTTCTAAAATCCAGCGCCAGGTACAAAAATGCATCTAGTTGTCTTGCCTCCTCAGTCTCCTTTGGGTCTCCACACAGTGTTTTTGTTATTCTTTATGTTTCCGATTGCCAACATTTACAAATCAGGAGACTCTGTGTAATTGAGAATTGCAGTTTCTCTTGCAGTTTTTACTATCTGCATCATTTTTTGTCCTTCTATAGTAAAGTCTGTATCAGGCCCGGGTCTAGTAACTTCTGGCTATCAAGTACTTGAAGGAAATGGGGCTGCTGTGACTGAGGAACTGAATTTTTAATTTTATTAGAGTCTTTGTGATTGTCAGGAGTCCTGATCTTAGTGTTCAGACTGAGCGTGACTAGTTAGGCTGCAGCACCCTCTATGAATTCTGCCTTAATGAGCTGTTCCTTCTAAGACTACTGCCATTTCTGGTTAAATAACACTAATGTTGCTTCCACCCAGTGGTAAGACAGTTTGTATAAAAATGGGGTTTTTGTAAAGTATCATAAATTAAATTCTTGACCAGCTTTCTTACATGAAGACCCGTCAGTGTTTATTTCTTGGTGCAGCGGATTCATAACTCATCTAATGAAAATGTGGACCAACATAATGTGAGACATAATGAAATTCTTGAAAGTTTTATTCTTACCTTGTACTTGAACTTTGAAAAACTGTAAGGAGCATGCATATTTGAATGTTTGAATATGTGAAATGTCTTTTAAAAATTTGTATGAGTATCTCCTTGAAACAGCAGGGGAGTGAAATGCTGAAAAATTTATGGTGAGGTATAGGAATAGATGGAAACATTTTAAGATGCCCTGTGGCCTACATAATGTAAAGGCAGGGAAGGAGTTAATATTCCCTCTTCAGAATGCCTTTGGGAACTTGATTAAGAAAAGTAATTTTTCAAAAACACAGCTCTGACACTGGCTTGTTTTGGAAGCATGCTCATGATACATTCCTTGCAAAAGAATAGCGCTGTTAATTTTTGACAGCTAACACCTCTCTCTCTCTCACCCACCCTCTCACAACCCCCCTCGTCCTCTGTCTCATGCCGGTGCTTTCTTCAGGTGATTTTATAAGCAAGTTAATATTCCAGACAATAACAAACTGCAGAGCTCTGAAGAGAGATGAGAGGAGGCTGGAATGGAAGCAGGAATGGAGAATAGTGGATAAAGACTTTTTTTGGTTTTCTGGTGATCCCATAGGGAAGCATAGTTTGTTGCTGGTATTCTCTTTCTGGACTAATTAAAAACTCTTAATGAAAATTGAATCAACATTTAAAACACATTTTTGTTCCTTTCCACATTTGGAACCCATTATTCTTGCTCAGTTCTTTATTTTAATTCTTACTCAGGTCTAGCCTCACAACTTTTTTCAAAGATTTATTTATTTGAGAGAGAGAGCGAGTGAGAGAGAACGAGAACCAGTGGGAGGAGGGAGAGGGAGAGAGAATCCCAAGCAGACTCTGTGCTGAACGTGGAGCCAGACACAGGGCTCGATCCCATGACCCTGAGATCGTGACCTGAGCTGAAATCAAGAGTCGGACACCCAACTGACTGTGCCACCCAGGTGCCCCACATTTCTTTTTTTAAGTCAAACATGATTTTATTGTTTAGCTCCATTGCTCCTGGGGAGTGATCAAAATATTCAAGAGCTATTAAGTCAACGGCATGTCCAATCATATTGGAGACATCATGGTAAATAACTTTGAGCACCTACTATGTGTCAGGCACTGCTTTATATTTACTTCATTTAATCAAGGGGAATATTCTAAATATTTAATCACTAATAATGAATGGTTACCAGTGATTCAGAACATATACTGGAGCAGAGTCCTAAAACCTTCATATGCTAAGAGTAATCTTTTAGCTGTTGAATTTTGGGAAATGTTTGGGACTTAGAGGGGGTGGGGCCAAGGCAGTAGGCTGGGAAGTCTGAGGCTTCATGAAGTAGGATATTTAAAAACTAATATGGGAGCAGGGCTTCATCAGTGTGTACTAGAACAATATAAATCTGCATTTAATCCCTTCAGCAGCCCTATGAAAGTAGATCATAGCACATTTAGAAGTCAGATTGAGGCTAAGAAAAGTGACTTGCATTTTGGTTATGCAGCCGGTGAATGTCTGAGCCAGGATTTGATGACTAACTCTAGTGAGCTCTGCTGCTGCTTTCTCTTTGAAAACAGTCCTGTATTTACACGGAAAACAAAGTAGGAAGGCTGCGCCAGTGCTTTAATAATATTCAGTGAATGAGCTAAGACAATGCATGTTTTAAAAATATTCCCAGAAAGATCTTTTAACAGTTTATGATATTTCCCCGAGCACAAAGAAATGAATAAAAAATTGTATCACCAACATAATTTTGTGAATCAGGGAGCATCTGACAACTGTAGTGTGTAAAGTGGTTGGCTTTTCAGGAATTATTAGAGAAAGCTCTGAAACTGTGTACTTCATCTTTGTTGATGAAAAAGCGTAAGAGTTTTGAGGACCAAGCAAGAAGCTGATTTTCTAAAAGCTTCCTCCCTGTGTTAGACCTCTACACAGTGAAAACCAGTCCCTTTTTGGGACAAAACCTGACTTTTTTTTTTTTTTTAAGATTTTATTTATTTGAGAGAGAGAGAATGAGAGATAGAGAGCATGAGAGGGAAGAGGGTCAGAGGGAGAAGCAGACTCCCTGTTGAGCAGGGAGCCCGATGCGGGACTCGATCCCAGGACTCCAGGACCATGACCTGAGCCGAAGGCAGTCGCTTAACCAACTGAGCCACCCAGGCGCCCCAAAACCTGACTTCTAATTAAGTTTGAAATGCCTTGTTCTGCCTCTTTTGGGGAGATGTAAAGAGACTTTGACAAAAAAACCCACCAAAAAACCCACATCACCTCCATTTCATGCATTCTTCAGAAGGAGAGACCAAGTACCTTCTGAGGAGCTGGGCAACAGACAGGTCTCTTCTTTTCAGTATGCTTATTGACCGAGAAAGCTCATAAAGGCATAGGACACAGTTTAACTGTGGCAATATGATTGAGATGACTGTTTGAGTCAAAGGAAGAAAGTGTTTAATTTGCTCCCTTCTCATTAATAAGTAAGCACTCTTTCCGTTTTCATTGTCACTGCCAATATCAGCTGTGTTGTGCAATCTCATGAGGTCATCTTGGGAAACAAAGATAAATGAAAAATAATTGTCTGTTAATCCGTTCTTCCGAAGTTAGGATCCATAAAATGTCATTGTTTTTTTTTTCGCTTAACATTTGTGAAATATTTATTGTGTGCTGACCCTGTTTCGTGTACTGTTGTGGTCACTGTTGTGCATGAACAAAACCAACTCCTTGTCCCAACTGTGCTTCTGTTCTCATCTTTGTTTTAGTTTAGTAGAGGTAAATATATTTACCTGTGGTCTCAGTGTATTCATAAGGCCTTAAGTCTCTCAGTTGCAGTCCTCTGATAATGAAATTCAGGAACTTCGGTGGCTTGGCAAAGAATTCCTATACTACACAGATCTTTCAGAGGAGAAACTGAGGCCTAAATAGCTGTGACTTGAAGTGTGTTGCCTGACCTTGTTCACATAGTGGCTTACATGGAAAATTGATATTTGTGGGACTGTTAGGGAAACAGAAGGGGCTGCCCCCAGCTAACGCTGGCAGGCACTCCTGCCCTCGGCACACCTATGACCGTTTCTGTCACACAGGTAAGGAAGTTCTATTAGAATTGGGGCTTCCATGCAGTGTTTTTCTCCATAATAGTAGAAACATGACTTCTGTGTTATAGGCAGGTATTAAGTAATATTGGGCAGACCAGGTTCTGATTCCAAATGTGCCGTTGAAGTACGTTCACTTTATGAGAAATTGTGAAGGCAAGGAGAAGCAGAGTTTCTTGCTGGTGAAGAATTTACTAATGGCAAACGTCTTTCTTCCTATGGAAGATGTCTTTGAGCTTTGTAACTCTTTGTAGCTCTGCACTAACAGGAGGGGGGGAAATGGCCTTCTGCTTCCAAGGGAAATGGTAGAGGTTTAGGTATATCAAAGTCACCATTTTTCCTTTACTTATATTGAGAAAGGAAAGTGATTTGTATAGATTTATATATAAATCTAAATTTATATACTCAGTGAGGTAGTGAAGGATGCTGAGGACCCCTTTATGCTTGTAAGATAAGGGCCATTTTATTTCTAGCAGATGTAGGTGTGTTTGCTTATAAATACCAACAGATTATTAAATAACATGAAAGATTTTGTAATTTCAGATGTTTGTGATGAGCCTGGGGTGGGGCAAAGACGGGGAAATAGGAGAAAAGCAGAGATCAGTGAAGTCAACGAAGCAAACTGTTGTTGGAAAGTAGATTCAGGGACCAATGATTCCATAGTTGTTGGATGCTTGTGGGAGTATCCTAAGGTTGTGTCCTAAGCCCTGAGATTCTGCCTTGACAACAGTCAGGTCTTCAGTTTCAAAGAAAACAAATCAGGGACGCCTGGGTGGCTCAGTCAGTTAAGCGTCTGCCTTCAGCTCCGGTCGTGATCCCGGAGCTCTGGCATTGATCCCCATGTCCGGCTCCCTGCTCCATAGGGAGTCTGCTTCTCTCTCTCCCTCTGCCCCTCCACACTGCTCATGCTCTCCTCTGGCTCACTCTCTCTCAAATAAATAAATAAAATCTTTAAAAAGATAAAAAAAACTACGGAGGAACAAACACACCTTTAAAAAAAAAACTACAAATCAGGAGTCTTCTGGTTTAAATTTTGGAGAAGTCAGGAGAGATTAGCAAGAATAGCTTTATCAGCTATAACCAGGTAAGAGAAAGCTCCAGACTAGGAAATAACAGTATATGTCCTAATTTGCACTTTTATGTTCTTCAGTTCTAGTAAGAGCAGTAGCTGTGCTTCAGAACGTGTACCGAGTGAGAGCGCTCGCTCTGTTATAGCCTCAGTGGAAATGCGCTTGATAAAACCGGCTGCAAAGACAGCATTTGGCCTGAAGCAAAAAGTATTGAATCTTCTACTGAAGATGATAATCATGGAATTCTAGCATAAACACCGCATGGTGTTAAAAGTCCAGGCTTCTGAGTGAGATAGCATTGGATTTGAATATTGTCTTTATGGTTCTTGTTTTTCTGACCTTGGGCAAGTTCCTTAACCTCCATGCCTCAGTTTGACTCTGTGGAAAGGAGGTAATCCAGGCTACATGATGTGGGAATGAAATAATATAGAACATAAATCACAGGACCGGAGGCTAGTAAATGCTGAGTATAGACATCTTATTATAGAAATTTTTGATTTGCAGCTTTCAAAGTGACTAAGCTATAATTAGTGACTTTCCTATTTTTGGTTAGTTTGATTTTGCTCTTGTAAGTAAGGGGAAACTTAATTTGTACTAGGAGGAACACTGGTTTAGGGGTCTAATTAGTTTTAAATTTCAGCTCTGCCATTTACTAGATGTTTGATCATGGGCAGCCTTCTTCTAAGCCTTAATTGCCTCGTCTGTAAAATGGAAATAATATTTCAAAATTACAGAATCCTGAGGCTAGAGCGATATCAGATATAGTGCCTGGCATCCAGCTGATACTTAGTGAATTTTAATTCCCACCCCTATGGTTGCGCAGTATCCTAGCAACCTTTCAGCCTCTTGACTGGGCATACCAGCAGTGTCCCCAGTCACTTCAGAGTTCCTCCTCACCCAGATGATGATTTGGTTTTCCCTCTCATTAGAGTCCAGCCCAGCATGGGTGAGTCACAGTGCGGCGTCTCTGCCATGGTGCAAGGAGGTCTTGCGACACGAGAATGGGATATATCTTTATAAATTCGGCAGGCCCAAATTGGTACTTCATTGCTTTGATTTATATTTGTTTTTATTAGTAAAATGGAATATCATATATTTAATTACTTGTGCTTTTTTCATTTTATGAATTGCCCATCCTTGTTCTTAGCCCATTTACCTCCTGGACCTTAGAGCTTTTGTTACCAGTTTACACGAGCTCTTTGTATAATACACTTATTAGCATTCTGTCTCATATATTTGATGCAAATATTTCCAGCATTATGGACTATATCATATGTTTGAAGTTGTTCTGAGGATGAGATACCAGGCAGAAATATCTAAATTTTGCTCAATAGTAGACCCTGCAAGGCAATATATAGGAAGAGGATGCAAATATATATTTCAGAAGAAGAAAAGCAAAATTAAATAACCTTTATATTTTTAGCTTAAACTCTGGCCCTAAACTCTAGTGACTCTGTGGAATGTTTCCTTGTGTTAGCTTTAGGGGCCTTACCCCAAAGCAGTACCTCTTTTCCTTCTGTTAGGGAATGTTGGGGTAGGCAGTGGGAGGGGAGAGAGAGTGAGTCCCTTTAACTTGTTCTAAAGGGCAAATATTTTTCCAGTTTGCCTTTTCATTTGGAATAAACACACACACACACACACACACCCTTGCAAAAATAAACTATACTGCATAATTTTATTTGGTCAAACTTAACAATTTTTTATTAATTACTTGACTGACTTATGCTGAGAAAACCTACCGTTTACCCAGATTTAGAAAAAAATTTTGCCCGTGTTTTCTTTGTTTTTTTAAGATTTTCTTTATTTATTTGACAGAGAGAGACACACCTAGAGAGGGAACACAAGCAGGGGGAGCAGGAGAGGGAGAAGCAGTCCCCCCGCCAAGCAGGAGCCTGATGCGGGGCTCGATCCCAGGACCCCGGGATCATGACCTGAGCCAAAGGCAGACACCCAATGGCTGAGCCACCCAGGCGCCCCTTGCCTGTGTTTTCTAAAAGCTTTTAAAAATGCCAGCATTTTATAGCATTATTAACTGTTTGATTTATCTGAACTTTATTTCATTTTTTTAAGAGAGAGCCTGCAAGTGGGGGGTTGCGGAGAATCCTAAGCAGGCTCCATGGGCAGCTTGGGGTCTGATACGGGCTTGATCTCATGACCCTAAGATCATGACCTGAGCCGAAATCAAAAGTCGGATGCTTAACCAACTGAGCCACCCAGGCGCCCCCTGAACTTTATTTTTTTTTCTAATAAAAAAAAAATCAACTAACCATCCTGTATTTCCTAAATAAATTTATTATCTTCAGTGATTTAGGACATTTCCTTTATTGCATAACCTTTGTGGTCCTTCTTAATTTTTTTTTTTCAAATTTCAGTGTTTTGGGGACTTTGGTTGTTGCTCCTGTTACTGACTTCTAGTTGAATTGTTAGGTGTTAATCTTTTTTTTTTTTTTTTTTGAGTCACAAATGGAAGTCAGAAGCTCTCTAGATGTAGCTGCAGTATCTGCCAGAACAGTTTTCCAAATTTACTTAGACATGAGAACCACGTGTGACCCTTGTTTTAAGAAATACAGATTCTGTCTTAGTAAATCTGTGAGGCTAAAGAATCTTTTTTTTTTTTTTAATTTTTTTATTGTTATGTTAATCACCATATATTACATCATTAGTTTTTGATGCAGTGTTCCATGATTCATTGTTTGTTCATAACACCCAGTGCACCATGCAAAACGTGCCCTCCTCAATACCCATCACCAGGCTAACCCATCCCCCCACCCCCCTACCCTCAAGAATCTTTTTTTTAACAAGTATCCCATAGCAGTTATAATTAAACAAATTTAAGGATCACTTCTAGAATTGTAAGTTATGAAAGAGACTGCAGGGCAGTCTTTTTTTCTTTTAAAGCATGTGCCTCTCTGCCTGAAAACTATCTTTTATCATCCCACTGTTGTGAATCTCACATATTTGGACAAGATTTGATGGATAGGTTAACTACAGATCTTGGAAATACCATGCTGTGAATATTGTGTGGATATCCGCCAGCTGTTAGAAAAGGTCTGTACTTTAGAACAGATTGCTCAGGCATTTTGCTGAAGAGTAGAGGATTGTATCGAGGCAAATCAGCTATGTTTCTCTTTGTGTTAGTAATTTGAGGTGGGAGATGTTTGAGTAGGAAGATTGAGTTCCCGGAGGGATTGGAGGTAGGTGCTTCTCTAAGACCCAGGAAAAGGTATGCTTGCTGTTTCTGGATGATTTGTGAAGTGAATTAAAATTAAATGAATTCAGTGTAATACTTACTTTAAATTCAGTATTTAATTTTGAATCAATTGTTTATGATATCTTGTTGCATGATATTTTTCCTTACTTTAGGAACTTTTTAACCGAAATATTAAGATTTTTTTGTACCTGTGTAAAGTATAAATATGGTGTGTTATATTTCATATTAGTTTTTAAGTTGTAAGTTGTATTTTTCAAGTTGTCAAAATAGCCATTTAGTTCAACCTACTTGCTAAGGATTAGCAGAAGTTAATGGATTGACAAGCATTTAGGTATTTTCCAGGCTGACTAGTGGCACTTAAAACTGCAGCCGTTTGTCCACAATGAAAATTCTAGCATTACCTCTGTGTGTATCAACTTAAAAGCCAGACTTGCCCCCTCTGTGTCCTTCAGCATTCCAGAACGAACTGAAGTTAGTATAGGACAGGGAATGTGTATCATACAGGGAAATTATATTATAAATCATCCAGGATACTTATTAATGAATAAGAAGAGGATTTTTATAGTAATACAGCGTTTGGCCAAGTTGTAAATAGATTTGATTTATAGGCTCAATTTTAATCGAACAGAACGCACTTCGCATTGTTTAACCAGCTGGCTTCTTGTTTCCCCTCCTGTCCCTCTTAAAATACAAGGCGATGGAATTTGAGTTACTGGGCCTCAAATACAGGGGAAGCTGGCGACCAGTACCTCCGTAGCAGTAAAGTGACACTGTACCTTTCCTCCATTTTCTGTGGAAAGCAGTGGAGTTGGAAGGCAACAGAAGTTGGAAACCCCCTTCTTTGGAATTTGTTGGTATAGAGAATTTTCTCATCTGCTTGAAGTTTTCATCAGGTGTGTGCTTTTTGAAGCTGTGTCCCGATGTGACATTGCTACTGCCGTTCATCAGGAAAGCTGGAGAACTGATTGCACCTGTGCTTGTTTGCGCTGACTCTGATCCTGAGGCAGATTCTGTCAGGTGAAGACTAGTGAAAACTGCAGGCAGCTAGAATGATTGGTTTGAGAGTTTAGGCTTAACAAGATGATTGATTACTTATTGGAAACAATAACTGTAGGGAAGAAAGACAAATCTTATATGTGGTGTTGTTTGATAATGCAGTTAACAATTTAAATATACTACTTGGTAGCATGTTACCTTTTTTCCCAGAAGTTATTTTGTGGCTTGTAAGAGCATAAAATCATTCTCTGTGATGAAGATTTTAAAGAATGTTTATAGATGACTTTTATTTTTTAAAATACCATTTGAGCAATGGTAAGGATTTTCCTAAGTATCAAGCATTTGGAGTTTAACCTAATTATTGACAGCTAGAAATGTTGCCTTTTATTTTCTGGAAACACTGGCTTGTTACTAAGTTGCTTTAGTACATTTTTATCTTGTTGATTACACCTACTGATATTTGAGAAGGTAGGAAATTTTCTCTTAAAAAAATAAGAAATTCTTAGGAAAATCCTGTACTTTTGCTTTTATGTGAGAATAACATTTTCCAACTAGGAGCTTTCATGGGTACTCACAATTTGCCTTCAAAGAGCTTAACATGATGGTTTTGTTTTTCCTGTATAATGATAAATTTTGAGATTAGAAATAGTTACTTTAGGTAAATTTAAAGTTTACCTAAAGCAGTCTTAAAAAGCACCGTGTATTCCATAGATGTGTATTAAGTATTATTTTAAACTTTTAATTTCAACTATTTCAATTCTTTTAAGAATTCAAACACAAATCTGTATATGGTTTTTATTTTTTGGAGAGCAATTTAATGTTTCATTCTGTTAAAATGAAATCATGTCTTAAAATGACATTTTTGTATACTATGCTGTTACTTAAGCCAGTATTTCTAGAAGATTTACAATGTAGCCAATATGAAAACTCTTACACAAAGCTAAGTTATAGACTTTGGTGGAAAGATACAAAAAAAAGGGAAGGGCTTGAGGTATTAAGTGGTGGTAATTCAGGATGTTGATGCTGCTTTATATTTAGACTGTTGTTTCTATTAAACTTGTAGATAGCCAGTAGGGAAGTTCACTCATTTACTATTTTCTGAAATAAATTTATATAAATGGCATTTTAAATGTTATTTTAAAGCTTAAAAGAAGTAAATATTAATATAATTTTAATTATTAATAACAATAATAAAATATTTTTACAAATTGAGAACTTGGTATATTTAGGATTTGGGATATTAAATTGTCTCTTATCTAATCTTGTTTTTTTTTTTACCTGAACGTAAGACGGTTGCTGTGGGGTTCCCCCCCCAATTAACAGACTTTTTTCGAATAGCTTCAGGTTTACAGAATGATAGAATATTTATACATAAGAAATATCAAATACATGAAAGCAAAAATTAATAATTTAATTGTAGTATTGGTTCTTTTATTGTTTTGCAAAGTGGGAAATCTTGATCTGGATCATGATTTAGGAAAATGTTGGTTTAAATTCTTTGCATGAGTAATTTCTCCATTCTAAAAAAATTTTTTTTAATTGTTTATTTCTGGGCCTATTCATATTTTGCCCATCTGCTTTAAACTGTGCGAAAGACCAGTTGGGTCACAGTATGGCAAAAAAATGTAACATAAAAAAATTGTAGTGCCTATGTGTGTTTTGTACTGACTGAATGAAATTCCTTCAAAATACTTTTCTGGTGTTAAGGACAATATGATGTTATGGCTGATAAGGGTATCTTCCCAGATTAACAGTCATATTAACTTGTTCTCTGGATGCCGGCTTTGGGGTTTTTGTTTGTTTGTTTGTTTTTTGAGCAGAGATCTGTAACCACTGAGTTATCAGCAACATACTAACCAGCTACCATCATCTTCCTTACTCTTTCTGCTTCTCTTTATCATTCTCTTTCTTCTTTACTGGTTCTCAATTATTTCACCTCTTAAATGTTAACGTGCAATGTCATTCGGTACTGTCTTGTGGGTTCACTCATCTTATATGCTGGTAGTTCTTCAGTTGTTCATTCAGCTAGCAGTTCTTGGCCATTTGCTGTATTTGGTGCTGGGAATGCCATTGATAAAGGGAAGGAAAAGCCAGCACTTGAAGTAAGCACGTGCAGTGAAAGGGATGCATTAAGAAGAGTTTTTTGGGAATGGAGGAGGGTAAATTGCTTGTCATAAAATGCTTTTAAGATTAGCAGAACATAAGGTGGGGGTGGGTGGCGATTAGTTGTTTCCTAGGAAAGGTGGACACAGATTTCCAAGAAATGCATCAAGTCATTTTAGACACAAAGAACATCATGAAAAAGAATGGTACCTTTTGGAGTGTTGTACACACTTGGTGTGAGAGAGAAGGAAACGTGTGTGGACGTAACAGGATATGAATCTGGCCAGGCCAAGGACTTTAGATGATTTCTGAAGTTACTTTAGTGATATAGATAACTTGGGCAGAGAGTTGAGAGATTTGGGGGAGAGGGTGAAAATTGGGGGGGTGTCAAGATGTAAGCCAAGGAAGACCAATCAGGAGGTTTTTGCAAGAGTAAATTGATGGAGGGCCAAAATCACAGCAGGGACATAGATGATAAGGATGCATTTGAATTCTATCAAGGAGATAATCTGGGGATAGGGAGAATCTGAGGAAGAAATCCCTGCTTGAGTAAATAGACCATTTTCTAAAGTAAATGACCCCTTCTCTCCTACCTCTCTAGCAGTCCTGACTTATCTTGCCTTTACTTCTCTTCTGTCTGCTGTGGGAACCCAACCTTTAGGTCTTGCCATTTCTTCTCATTCTACTCTCATGATTTTTTTCCACCTGTATGATGAATCCTAAATTTATATTTTTAGTTCATATTTTTACTGAGCTTTAGAACCATATATTCAGTTGCATTCTACACATGGCTATCCTATATCAGTGGTTTTCAGAGTTTATTTGAAGATTTCTGAGAGGCTGCCTGAAACTGTCATGAGATCCACAAGGTCGAACTATTTTCATAATGATAGGAAGACTTTGTCTTATTCACTTTTTTTCTCATGAGTACATAGTGTTTTGTAGAGGTTCCATAATGTGGATGTTTAAATTTCCCTGTTTCAATGTCAAATATGGTAAATATAATTGTAACCCACATAGATGAGTTTTGGTGTTTTCAATAACTTTATTTTTTAAGATTTTATTTATTCATTTGAGACACAGAGATACAGAGAGAGAAAGCATGAGCAGGGAGAGAGGCAGAGGGAGAAGCAGGCTCCTCACTGAGCCAGGAGCCCGATGTGGGGCTCGATTCCGTGACCCTGGGATCATGACCTGAGCTGAAGGCAGACGCTTAACCATCTGAGCCACCCAGGTGCCCCTCAGTAACTTTTAAAAATGCAAAGGGGTCTTGAGACCAAAATCTTTGAGAATTGCTGTGCTGGAGTAACAACCAACCTAACACATTAAAAACTAAACTCTCTCTCATGCATTTCCCAAACTCAGTTTTTGTCTTCTGTTTCATGTTTTGGTAAATGGTACCACTGACTACCCACCTTCCAGGCCAGAAACCTGAGGGTCATCCTTACCCCCCCTTTTTTTTAACCTAGGTGGTAAATAGTCGTCACTAACATTTATTGAGGTGCCTGGTGCTATTCTTCAGTTCTTTACATCCATTATCTTGTTAAAACCTCACAACAACCCTACATGGTAGAGGTATTCATACTTATCCCTGTTTTACAGATAAGAGAACAGAGGTACAGGGTTGTTAAGTACCTGGCCCACGGTTATGCATCTATTAAGATGCAGAGCCAGGATTTGAATCTAGTCAGTCTTTTGAACCTGCACTTCTTTGTTCTGGAACAGTTTATATAGATTGATATAACGTTTCTTGAAGATTTTATATGCACATTCCCTATAAAGTCATCTGGGCCTCGTGCTTTTTAGAGAGGTAAATCTTGGAGTTTTTCAGTGTCTTCTGCTGTTATTATAGGATCTTCTCCTCTATAAGCTGATCTTGGTAAATTATATTTTATAGAGCAGACGCTGAACAACTATAGCTTGCAAATTTGGCCCATTGCCTATTTTTGTATATCAGGTTTTGCTGGAACAGAGCCACATCCATTCATTTATGTGTTGTCTGTGGCTGGTTTTTGTGCTACAACAGCAGAGCTGAGTAGTTGCAAGAGAGACTGGATGGCCTGTAAAGCCTAAAATGCTTACTATCTGGCCCTTTACAGGAAAGATTTGCCAAGCCATGTTATGGAACACTGTTCCATTTAGCTGGTTTTCTGTTTTACAGGTATAGGTTATACATAGTATTTTCTTGTATTTCCAGAATCTCTACATTTGGAGTTATGTCTTTTTTTTTTTTTTAATCCCTGGAACTACTTGTATCTCTTCTTTTTTCTCTCCATTGTTTGGGATTACTAAAATTTTGTCAGACTTACTTGTAACAGTGTTGGTGTTCCATCTTCTGCTGTGCTCAACAGTTTAAATAGCATTAGACTTAGAGTTCCATGTTTCTTAAAAGTATGCTAGTAAAAAAAAAAAAAACGTATGGCAATATTGATCAAACTGTCTGATCCTGATGGGTGATTTCATCAATTCCTCCATTTCTTCTATGCTAATTAATCTTTATTTTCTTGCCTCTTCTGGGGCCAGTGTTAAATCCTTCCTCCATCTTTTCAAATTATTTATAGAGTTGAACCTAAAGAAATATCTTAATTTTAAAAAATCATCTCATTTTTTTCCATTTTTGTTTTTTAAAAATTAGGTTAACTAGTTAATTTTTTTCATAAAGTCATGCCTTGGAGTTATTAGTTTACCTCTAAAGTCATTGATTGCTACTTTTATCTTCACTGATTCCTTCTTCTGCTTCCTTTAGTTCATTTTTTAACTTGAGTAAGATGCTTTATATTCATTCTTGTTTGTTGAAAATAATTAAGACTAGGAATTTTTCCCTTACTGCTGGTTTAGTCATATCTTAAAACTTATTATGTGTATTGTTTTCACTGGGACTTTCTTGATAACCCTGCAGTTCTGGTATTTCTTCTTCAACTCAATACTTAAGGCATTTTTATTTGCTGGTTTTGTTGTTTCTAATGTGATTGCATTGTAATTCAGAAATACCATCTGTATTATTTGTACTTTTTGTAATTTAGTGATGTTTTCTATAGTGCTGTATGGTGTGTGTGTGTGTGTGTGTGTGTGTGTGTGTGTGTGTACACATACGTACTTTCTATGACTATTCCATGGGTATTTGTCAAAAAAGGTGTTACCTGTTTTTAAGGTAGGTGGTTTTGCTTTTTTTTCCTTCAGTTTTTCTGTCTCCATTTGATTTACATTTGATACTAAAGTTCAGTACATAGGATTCTTAGCTGTTTATATCTCTTTAGTTGGTTTCTTTTATCAGTATGAGATATCTCATTCTTTATGATGCTTTTCTGATTGAAATTTTTAAACCTGACATTAATGTTGCTTTTATTTAAATTTTGTTAGCATTTTTGGTCCTATATCTGTCTTTGTACTCCCCCCCCAACTTCCTGTATTGTTTTATTTCAGGACTGATTTTTGCAAAGTATTCCTTAAGTTTTTATTTTCTTAACAAACTAAAGACCCTTTATTAACAAGTGAATTTAACTCATTCATATTTATTTTGATTACAGATCTTTGGGGCCCTATGCTGCGCATCTTCTTCTGTATTTCTTATTAACTGCAGTTCTGGAATAATTCTTTTATTGCCTTTTCTGTGTCTGTTGAATGGATCAGGTTTTCTTGTTTCTCATTTTTTTCCCTCTTTCCGGTGGTTTGGGTATTTACTGACATAATTAACGTAAATTTTAACTGCACATACACAATAGCCAAAATTACTCAGTAATTATATCTGTTACCCAGCAACCCCATCCTTACCTCCCTACCTACATACACACACTGTTAACTTCTCCTTTATTCTTCTAGTATGTTTCATGTTTACATCTGAGATTTCACTTCAGATTATTTAGTTCAGTTTTATAATCAATAGTTACATTGTCTTAATGTTTTTACTGGTTTTGGTGAAATTTTCTGGCCCTAGAAATGAGGCCCTATCTCAGCCTTACTTTCCCGGTGACACTTCATCGATAAGTACAGCAGCTCTCTGAATTTGAGGTAGGGATGGGGCTGCTACATGACAGACGTAAATCCTGCTTCTGAATTCGTGGTCCTTTTTAATGGAGTGTTGAGGTTCTTGTACATTCTTCGTGTAGGCCCTTCACAGTGTTTGCCTGTAGGTTATCTTCTAGTTCCTTGAATGTATTAAAGAGCATGTTCCTGTTGCATCTCATATAAATATCTTGTTTGGGTTTTAAATTGTTAAAATCTTTTCCTGTTAGTAATAAAGTGGCAGGCAAGCCTGTATTTTAGTACTGGATAGTATTATAAGTGTTACAAGGTTACATTCAGTTGCAAAATACCAAGCTGAGCCTGGTACTAAACACATAAAGGCTGAGTTCGAGTTTTTGTGTTCTCTGTGATTTCATAGTTACATGTACTTTATCTTTTTGTTTGTTTCAGAGGTACTTTAGAATATTCTAGTACCTTACTTTCCTTGTGACAAAGGAATATACATTATTGGTACTTTCTGGAAGCATTAAATTGTCTGGGAGACAAAAGTTTCACACATAAAGTAATTAGACCTAGAATGTACTTGACTCAAATTCTTAATGTGAGGCTTTTCAGTTGCCTTCAGGAGGAATGAAAAGACTCCAAGCCACAGATAGAATGCTTGTGAGTTTTCAGTGCAGGTCCTTCTGAATGACAGTTTGCTTGTATTACTTCAGAAAAATCAGTCATATTTGAAAAAGGCTAGATCATGTATAAAAAATATATTAGCATGAGTGATCTAGGCTGAGTCCACCAGTGGCTCAGAGAGAAGGCCATAGTGAGGCCAGACTGCTAAATGAAGGAGACTCTGGGGGCGAGGTGCTGGGGGAGAGGAGAGGTGACATGGGGTTCGGGTGGCTTACTGGAAACCATACTGGTGACCTCTTTGCTTCAGCATCATGCACATTGTAGGCATTGGACAAATATTGCCTTTATTTGGCTCACGGAAGAGCTTCTGTTTACTTAGTTTTTACAGTGTACTGGGTACTAGACCAGGCCTGCCTGTACTGGGCAGGCAAGGAGAAGGACGCAGAGATAACCCAGTTCTGGGGTGGGCTATTCAAATTTCAGGCCTGGAGCTCTCAACCCTTGAGCAGTGCTTTCTCCGAGTGTCCTCACTGGTCACATGGAGACATTGCACTTATTTATCTGACAGTGGCATCTGTAAAGATGCATCAAACTCACAGAAACGTTCAACTGTTAACAAAAGTGTAAGGTGGTATTGTGCCAATCATTAAAAAATACCCACTATTTGTATAGCCTTGTATTTGGTGCTCTGTAAGCGGTAACATACTTAGCTTTAGGGTAGCCCTGCAAGGTATAGGTTTTATCCCCATCCTACAGAGGAGACCATAGGCTCAGTCAGGTATACACACCTTGCCCAAAGACACAAAGTTTAGTAAAGGCAGCACTGGGATTAAAACCTGGGTCCATCCGGCACCAAAAGTTCATACACCATGCTGCCTCTCTGTAGTTTCAGAGATTGGGTATATCTTCACCAGTTTAAGGCATTTCTATCAGTTTATTTATTTAATCTCTTTTAAGAGTCTAGAAATCCACTTTATAACTTCACATTGTTCATAAGTAGACAAATGGCTATTTCAGATTTGCTTAAGACAGGGTATCTAGGTTATTTCTCCAGCTTTGATTAGTTTCATAGATTTCGCTCTGTAATATTTGTGTTGACTTCTGCATTCTGAGTTTGTCCTGTTTGATCCAGACGTTACATTTTAACAACAAAAAATGCTGCTAACTTTGCTTTTTTGTAAAGAAACAGATTGTTTTCTACTCTTTCTATCTGTTCTTGTGTTACGTTTCAAAGATGAAGAATAGAGACCAAACACATTAAAAATGAGGCAGATTAAGAATAGTTTCCAGGCAATTGAGGATTCTTTTAGGATGACCAAAACTTGATTCGCCACTTTTGCTCTTTGAGCTGTTGTGAGTTCCATAGTTGTAGAACCAGTGCTTGTTCTTTGATTAGAATAACACGGGCCAGAGCTGGTGAGCAGGAGGTGCCACCCAGGCCAGGGGATGCCACTGGCATCCGTGCCCTTGTTGGAGGGGTCGTTGCCGAAGTAAAATTGGACTCTCCCGAGACAATCTGAGCCTGTGAATGAGGGTATCCTCGCACTCTTGAACTTTCTGTTCCTTTAGGGTTGTTTTTCTTAGTGCCTTTTTACTTAGATGGCTTACTGTGGAGGTACACTTTACTGGCTAATCTTTTCCACCCCTTTTCTTTTGTTGGGATTAGTGCCAGAACAGATAAAGCCCAGTGTAAGCCAGCCTCAGCCTGCCAACTCTAATAACGGCACTTCCACAGCAACCAGCACTAATAATAATGCCAAGCGAGCCACAGCCAACAATCCGCAGCAGCCACAGCCGCAGCCACAGCCGCCACAGCAGCCGCAGCCACAGCAGCCGCAGCCACAGCCGCCACAGCCACAGCCGCCACAGCAGCCGCCGCAGCCAGCACAGGCCTTGCCTCGGTATCCTCGAGAAGTGCCACCACGATTTCGCCACCAGGAACACAAACAGCTTCTAAAGCGGGGTCAGCATTTTCCTGTCATAGCAGCAAACCTGGGATCTGCTGTTAAAGTGTTAAGCAGCCAGTCAGAAAGCAGTGCTTTAACAAATCAACAGCCACAAAATAACGGAGAGGTGCAGAACAGCAAAAACCAGTCAGGTGAGAGAAGGCCTTTCTTACCAGACTCCAACCGTCCTCATTAGCAGTGCAGCAGGGTGACACATTCATGGCTTGTCGGGGATCTGTCTGTGTCCGTCAGTATCTGCGTTGCAAAGTAAGAGTTCCGTGCAGGGAGTTACAAATGGAGAATCCTAAAAGGTGCCCTGTAAGCTGACTGCCCATCCTACTTTTTAAATGATTGTTTTAATCACCTTCTCTCCAGGTTCTACCCATTTTTATAAGCAGCTTATAGCTTAAATCGATAAGACTACAGCTAAAATTGAGCACACACCCCCCCCATAAGCATATGTCCTAAACTGTGGTACATATCATTGCAATGAATCCTCAACAGCCCTGTGAGGCCTAAGTTATTCTTATCCTCACTTTTCAGTAGAGGAAACTGAGGCACCAAGACTTTCAATCATTTGCCCCATGGTCGCTCGGTTACCCTGTGCCCAAGAAAGACTGCCGCAGGTGGAAATGGTATTCAGACAGCACGTGCATTCAGTGATGGCCACAGAAGGGCCTTTCTGAGCTCCGTAATGATGGGGAGGCAGAAAATGTATGTGATTACGGTTTTCTCAAAGGCCAGTTTGTTTCAGTATGTTCTGAAAGGCTCTGACGGTTTGTTTGTCTGTTCTTTCTCAAACTGTTTCGAAGCATTTACTACAAGCCAGATAGAGAATTGAGGAGAATCAAGGTTCCCACGCATGAAAACACTTGCATATACTGGTTAAGAACAAAGTCTCTAGAGCCAAATGGACTAGGTGTTTAAATCCTAGCTTCACACACACCAGCGTTTGTGACCTTGGTCACAACTTAATTGCTTCATTGCTCCATGGGTCTGCGTCTCATCTGAGCAGCCATTGCTCACCGTCCCAGCAGGAGTTACGCTCTATCTCTGTGCTCTCTCCTCTGTATCAGGAACTCCTCTGTCCATTCTGTTATGGTACTGCACAGCAGCTAAGCAGCAGAGCTGGCGTTGATCAAGATCCGCCTGACTCCAAAGCTGTGCTTGTAACAGCCTTGCTGTACTTTGGCAGCACACTGGATGTGGTAGGTAAGGACGGAGAGGACACAAATGTGATTTTTCCAGCATAGGTAATTAGAGCAGCACATTATTATTGGAAAGGATACAAACTTAGACTATGACCCTGAGTTAGTACTACCCCCATAGCCACTTACTGCCTTATGTGGGCTTGGCCAAATCACTTAACTTACCTCAATCCTCTCCTAAGCTGTAAAGTATGGACATTAGTGCCCAACCTATATGGTTGCTTTGAGTATTAAATTTTTTTAAAATTTTTATTGTTATGTTAATCACCATACACTACATCATTAGTTCTTGATGTAGTGTTCCATGATTCATTGTTTGTGCATAACACCCAGTGCTCCACGCAGAACGTGCCCTCCTTAATACCCATCACCAGGCTAGCCCATCCCCCCACCCCCTCCCCTCTAGAACCCTCAGTTTGTTTTTCAGAGTCCATCGTCTTTTGAGTATTAAATTATGCGATGGGTTTAAGCGCATAGCTTAGCACCTGATATTTAGGTACTGAATGAATTATCTTCCCTCAAACATTTACAGAAGGACCCATACTTTTCAGGAAGAGTCTGATTTAGACATATGACATGTAACACCAAGCAGTTAATTTGGCTTGACGTTCATCTGAGAAATGAGATTGAAAGCAGATACAGTTGGTCATCAGTATGTTTTTTAAAAATGTGATCAAAGCCTGAGGAGAGGTTACTCGCACAGCGAATGCTTGAGTACCTATAACAAGCTAAACAATGGTGGTATCACACTTAACAAAATGAACAAGGAAGTGGGCTTAAATTTAGAAAATGGTATGTTGGGTACCATTTTCAAAATTTGGAAGATGAAAGAACAAAGCTGTTTTTGAAATGGAAACAGTAGGAATGTAAGGTTTCTCACAAACGGGTATGGGTCAGAATCCCAAAAGTATTACAGATACGCATTCAAATGAAAGGAAGACCTATGTGAGCATAGGCAGAAGTCTTCAACAAAGGCTGAGAAGGACAATTCTCTTGTTTCGCAGAGGACTTTACGAGGGGGCACTGCATTCATGTGGAGGTGGGGATAGAAGCCAGGAGGGTGCAGCAGTCTCTGGCTGAGGTCTGGAATTGATGTGGATGATGAAGGCAGAGCACTCTGCAAGAAAACCTTATTTGTGCTTTTGTCTTTTTTAAAAAGCATTTGTGAATCCCCACTTACCAGCATATGTCATTTTAATTTACATTAAAATATCTGTGTAGGTGCTACGAGGAGTAGCAACCTGAGCCACATAAGAGGCCATCAGGTATCTGAACTAGGGAGGGCTTCTTAGACTGTTAGGTCTGCCCTGGCCTCTGAGGTTATTTACAATGCTAAGGATCATACTGACCCGGTGACTAACCCTGATGGGGTGTTCGCTACAGCACACACACTATGTTAACATTCAGTCCTCACCTTACAGATTAGAGATCAGTGAAGAGCAATGTCGTGCACATTATAAACAGCATCAGCGATAGTCCGGAAACACAAAAGTTGTGTGTTGTGAATCATAGGTAGTTCAGAACTGTGCAAACATAATCTTAACTGCTTTTGTTTTTGTATTTGTGTTTCACTTTTCTGTTTCCTGAGCAAACACAGTTAATGGAATAAGTTTGATGGGTAGGTCAGTACATACAATAAATACATACACAGATATTTACTTAAGTTTTCGTGATAAAAGTGAGGGATGCAGTGCTGGATACACCTTCCTTGTCCTCACATATTCAGTTCTTGTTCATTCCATGCAGTCAGAGAGCAGGGATAGTCCTTAGGTGGGAGTAGGTACTTTATAAATCAATCTGAGGTCCTAAGCTAAGCACCTTCGCAGGCTAGCAGGTAAGTGAAGTAGAAGATGAAAAAGAGTGATGGGAACAGGGGTAAAGACACTGACTTTGTACCCCACCCGAATACCTTTACACACCTTTAGAGCCCTACTCTGGTCAAACCACACAGCGCTGCGGGCTCAGCTGCTGGTTTGTGGCTAGACCTCAGACACTTGGTGATGCTTTCAGTCAACATCAAGACTTCTCCTGGGCAGTTGATTTCTTAGAGCCTTAAGATGTTGGGCTCTGCTACTGCCCAAATAACTCTTCAAGCTGGGGGGACTTACAGGGCTTCATGTAATACAGGATCTGGGAGGGAGGGACTCATACACCTAACAGGGCTGGCGGCAATTGTACTTATGGTCCAGAGTGGCCCAACCCACATTTTATCATTCAACTGACATGTACCGTAAAGCTAAAAGAGTAGAGAAGCAAATACCCATGTCCCCTGCACCCAGATCCAGCAGTTAATGTTTTCACATGCATACCTCCTTCCCACTCCTTCCTTCATCTTCCTTGTCGACCGGACGTGTGCACCTTCCCCATCGTATGTACATATATATGCACATTCATTATACTTCACCTTTAATACTTCCACAGGAAATTCCCTAAGAGTAAGGATAGTCTCCTATACAACCATGATACCACGATCCACCTTAGGCAAAAGGGGAGACACATTCAGCAAATCCTGTAATAGGTAGTTTGTGTTCACGTTTCCACTGGTTGTCCCAAGAATGTCATTGTTTGTTTCTAGTATGATACCATTTATATAAAATACAAAGCTTTCATATTGCTTAGGGATGAGTTCAGATTTTGAGTGGTTACCATTCAGTGACCCACTGGGGAAGGACGGGAATGTGGTCAGAGAAGGGGTACACAGGAGTTTTCTTTAGAAGTTAGTGTAGTAAGGGGAGGAGTATGTGGGTGTTGTCTGTATCACTCTTCATAGCCTTTAGTACGTTTGAATTTTTCTTTTTAAACAACCTTGAGGACATTTGAGCTATATTGGTGAGCGACCAGGAAATGGGGCCGTTTTAATGAAAAGAAATGTTAATGTTAAAGTTCCCAGAGACATGTAACGATGAAAATACCGTCCATGTGCCTCTGCTCTTCACTGTCTTTTCACTGATGCCCTCCATCCTTCTTGTCCTGGAACTTCTGCTGCTTTCTCTCTACTTGGACCTCTTCCCCCTTAGTTACATTTGTATCATTAAAAAAATTGAACCCCCGGTCTCTTGAGGACGTTACACACTTTCTCTCCTCCCCCTTCTTACAGAATAGTCTATGTTTGCAGTCTCTAATACATGACTTCAGTCCTCTGTAGTCTGGCTCCTTCCCACTTGACTAAAATAGCTCTTACTAAGGCCATTGGTTTTCTGAATGTCAAATCCAGGCTTACTGATTTTCAGTTGGAGCTGTGGTAAAAACAGCCTTTTCCACTTTCATCTTAATAGACACATTTTTTTGTTGTTGTTGATCACTTCCTCTTCCTTAAAGCTCTTTCATTCTTGCTCTCTTCTTCGACCAGTTTTCAGATTTTATTCCCTCCCATGACTTTGCTTCGGATCTCTCCTGAGTGTTAGATTCATGCCTTCTGGATGTCTTCAGCTGATGCCGGGCCCCTCAAACTCCACACATCCAAAATTGAACTCCTTGTCTTGCCGCATACCAGTGTCATTTGCCGAGTTCTCTTGCTCAGAAGGTTGGCACATCCAGTCACCACCCACCTAGAAATCTTAAAATCATGTTTGGCCATCTCCATGTCTCATAGGCCACTGGTTTCCCATGTCCTGCCGATTCCAACTCCAAAACACCTCTCCGCTCTCCTCTCTTGTGGGCACGGCCGTCACCATGGACCTGACCCCGTGGAGGGCCTCGCCGTCAGGTCTGGAGGGGCAGCCCCTAGATTGTCTTTTATGGCTGTCTCCCCTCCACCCTCACCTCATCTCTCAGACCAGAGACCAGTCCTGATCCATGCCTTGCATTTGGTTGGGAGTATTGCTTTTGTCGTCTTTAGAACAGAGGGTGGCTTGCAGCCCATTTCGGTCTGGTTTTATTGGAAGGCTGCCATGCCCACTCATTTACATGTTGTCTCCGAGTGGCCGTGGCCGCAGTGGCAGACTGGTTGCCGCAGACACCGCTCTGGCTGGCAAAACTGAAAGTATTCACTAATTGGGCCTTTACAGAAAAAGTTTGCCAGCCCCTGGACTAGAGGCCAGAATACTGAAAGAAACATTTTGACCTTTGTCACTGAGTGCTGTTTGAAATGGTGCCTGCCAGGTTCTCTCATATTCCCAAGTGATACTATGTCATACTTCCCAGAAATACTCTAAAACCAGAGTACATTTACTTCTGAAGACTTTGCCCTTCTGGTGAGAATGAAAAGTCTTTAAGGCAGAAGGCACATGTTTAACTATTTTGTTTGTTACATGCTGTATATTTAATAAGAAAAATAAATTATTTTTTCTGGACCTAAATTCTTCCTGAGCAGATTATTGTTTTCTTACAAATCACTTGAATCATCGCCAGTCTTTGCTCTGCCTCCACATAATCCCCTTTGATCTTTGGGAATAGGTGCTATGAGATGCACTATTCTTTCGGAGGTGTGGTGCTCGAGTTGCCCCCAGTTCTCATAAGGTAATTTTGTGTGAGAATAGGAGCTGATGGTATTATTTTGGATTTCCAGTGTTCTTTAGTAAGGCATAATCTTCCAAATCTTCATTTGCCTACATCAGTGCAGTGTGTGAAAATTTGTATTTTGCACCATGCTCAGTAAAACTCAGCTGCCCCCTTTCCTCCCACCAGCTTGGGGCCTCACAGTCTTACTGTTTCTCACTGTTCCCTGGAAAAACCTAACAGGATTGTTAATTATGTTCCTCTGTGTTTATCCTCTGGATCATTTGTGATGATGGGTTTTGGCTTCCTGTCTGTAAAGGAAACACTAAAATTTTCACCTCTCCCCAATCTGAAAGAGTCTCTGTCTCTGTGAAACATTTTAGTTGAGATTGCTGAGGAGTCTTTTTTTCAAAGCTTTAGTTAGACTGGGATCTCCCCACCTCTGTCTGAGCTACACGTTTTTCATAACCAAAAGATCCTTGGTGAATGCAGTTTTTGATATAGCCTTTTAATTTGGGGTTTTTTGAAAGTAGCAAGTAGTTTTTAGATTAAAAATGAAATTAAAAATTTTTTTTTTTATAAAATGAAATTTTAGCTAGTAAATGCTGATGGTGTCTCTCATTTTCTGAAAATACGTAAGGATATATAGCAAAAGACAAATTTAGACCATGCCCCGCCCCCATCCAAACCAGGTCATGACCAGATTCTGAGAGAAATTTTTACTAACATTAAAGGTGGTAGAGTTTGGTTTGCAAAATGGATCCTGCTATTTGCTGGGGGGTTTTTTTGTTTGTTTCCTTGCTTGCTTTTGATGTATTCTGACATAAAATGACTTCACATTTTGGGTAAGTAGTCAAATCTGTGTCATTTCTCTTGTGGTGTCTTTGCTTTTATGTATAAAATATTCTCATTCACTGGTAACTTCATGGTAACACATTAATCAGACGAAATTATTTTTGATTGTCTGATTTTAAGAAATCTTTTTAAAGTACCAAATATTCCTTTTCTCCTGATTTAAAATACTAACATTTGACAAACACTTGGGTCTGTCCCTGGCTTCCTGGTGCCGTTCAGCTGAAGCTTAGCTGCTCAGCTGGTGTGGCGCTCGTTAGCTGTCGCGTGACCCTGCGGCGCCCCCTGCCCCCCATCCCGCTACTGAGATTCTCTTTCTCATTCTGTCATGTTTTATGTGAATTTTTAAATCACTTTAACCAAGTTGCAGACTCTTGTTAGCGATTTCTTATAATTGAATTATACTTTAAGAAAGAATATTATTCTTTCTTCCTATCCAGGAACAAGTTTCTGTACTTAATCAAGTTGTCTTCTGTGGCCTGCAATAAAACTTAATTATATATGACTTTACATATTTCTGTTAGCTTTATTCCAAGTTGCTTTATAGTTTTTGTGGCTGTTGGGATCTTTTCTCGGTCACATTTTCTCGTCGACTACTTCTGGTATATAGGAAAACTACTGCTTGCTTTTTACATGTTAATCTGTTGTGTTTCTTTTCCACTATCCTTCCCTTTTTTCTGGGTCCCCTTTCATCGGTCAGTACTTCCAGCAGAAGGCTGAGTATTAGTGTTGAGGACAAGGACCCTGCCTTTTCCCTGTCGGGATGAGAATGCTTCTGCTGTTTCGCTGTTAAATTCCGGGTTTTGTGTTCAGCCTAGGTCGTTTTGTCTGATGTTCCCAATCTTGCTTTCTTACTCCTGCTGGGTGGAAGTGGCAAGAAACACTGGCATGTGTGAGAAAAAAAATTGTGGCAACAGGTACTTTTACTCACATCTTTGAGGTGATGATATGGTGATGGTGGCTTGACTGTTAGATCTGGAGAAAAGTGGATGAATTTGGGGCTTGGTGGTGTTTGGGATTTGCCATGCACAGTAAGGTTTTAGGAAACTTACTGAGATGAAGAAAACCATAAAGAAACAGGATTTTTTTGGGTTGTGGGGGGAGAGGCATCTGTGGGGGAATAATCCAGGAATTAGTGTTCTGTTTGAGATCTTTAAGTAGAGACTTAATGTAAGCAAGTTGTATGATTTCTAATTTTGTTCTCCATGAGATAGACATGGTGGAGTGGAAAATGTGCTTTGGAGACAGGACTGAAATAATCAGCAGAGTCGTCAGTATGTATTAATTAGTGATAATAGCAGCCCTCATTTATTAAGTACCTAATTTGAATCAGATATGGTTCAGAGCATTTTTAATTATTAACCACTTAGTTTTCCAGCGACTGTTTCAGCCAGGTGCTATTATTGCTCCGCCTTTATAGATGAGGAAACTAAGGTACAGACAGATTGAGGATCTTGTGTGTGATCACACAAGGAAATGGCGGAGTGGCTTTGAAACGCAAGCAGTCTGGCTGCACAGTTGGGCTATTAATCACTGTACCAAACTGCCCCTTGCTTGCAGAGCCCTTCTTTGAAGCTGGCACTGAGCTAAATGCTTCACAAAGGATAGTATAGTTAACAGCTGGGTAAAGAGGTACTGTTTGTAGCCCTGTCTTGCAGATTTGGGCATACAACTGCTGCATAGAGACCAGACATGAATCTTGGTGTCTGTGAGAGTACCAGCCATGTTCTCAGTCACCTTGCTTTATTATCCAATGCTGAATCCTGCCTTCTTCGTGTGATTTGCTATAACTTAACCTCTGGGCCTCGATTTCCCCATCTACAAAGTGAAGGTAGTACATCTGTGCTCTAGGATTGTTCCAAGGAGTCAGTGACAAAAATCCATAGAAAACATGTGATCCATGATCTGTGCTGAATGATGTTGCTGGTGGTGCAGGTGCTGGTGTATTTGTTTGTTTTGACCCCGTGAGACAGACTATTCGGTATCCTGTGTTTCGTGAGAAGAACCTTCTCACGGGCACTGAAAGATGACACACTTCGTTTGGCAGCTTAAAACAATGATTCCCAAACAGGGAGTGGAGATCAGAGTCTCTTATGGAACTTTAAGATTCATGTATTTGGTGAATTATATATACACTTTTGGTCTCTCTCTAGTCCTTTTTTCTGCTATTCTTTCTAGCTCATAGTGTTTTGCTGCTTGACAATTGTGCTTTGCGAGAAAATGATGCGAGATGAACCTGATTTTCCATATTAGCAATATACCAGTAGTGAGTTACATTTGTTTTCTAGGCCTGCAATCCCTGGCAGTTGGTTCATTAGGTCTGGGATGTGACTTGAATGTGTGTGTTACTTAAAAGCACCACATAGGATTCTGAGTACTACTCTTATCAAGAACTACAATATAAGCCACCCCCTAAAGACAGTCTAAATGCAGACATCTTATGCAGGTTAATATCTCTGAGGAACTTTTAACTACCAGATCCTTAAACCAAATGACAGGAATGAATCTGGGGAAGTATTAGAAGCATGAGAACTGCCTGCCTCCTACCTGCAGGAAAACAACTAGATGATAATATATAGCGGTGAGTCCAAGATTATAGGATTCTGTGATTGGTCATTAATGGTGTTTAATGTCAGCACTTGATTTTTTAATTGTCATAATTCTCTGATCTCTTATAATACATGGCTGTGAAGGAGAATGCAACTAAAAATACTTGTGTGCAATAGTTCAGGTTGAATAAAAACACTAATGAAATGGAAATAAAATGGAAAAGGCTTTGTAGTTTTTATAAACTTGTTCTAATACCCAAAGAGTTGCGTGAAAAAGCTCCCCTGAGAAAGGGAAGACGGGAAAGGATTTCTGGTATGTTTCTAATACATGTAGTCAAGTTCGTCCTGTTCACTTGTCCTCATACATCTCCTTCCCAGCCCCTTCTGTCCCATGTCAGACCTCTAGGCTTGGGTTGCTTCATTATCCCAATACATTACTACCACCTAGTTCTTCTTCACACCAAAATTCTTTTACTTGCTGATAAATACCAGTTTGTTCATTCAGCAGTTATCTACTGAGAGGAGCTCTTATGTTCCAGGTACTGCCCTAGGCTCATAGGATAGCATCAGTGAACAAAGCACCAAAATACCCTGCCTGAGTGGAATTACTAATTGGATAAGAAAAGTTGGTGGCTGGGATATAACCAGTGCCCTTGTAACCATACTGCCAAGTTAATGTTGAGGAACCACATACGTTTATAACATTTATTGCCTTTTCAAACACTTCATAAGTTTTTGTACTTCTCCTTTATTCTAGATATAAACCACAATACTTCAGGATCCCATTATGAAAATTCGCAGCGGGGACCTGTGTCTTCTCCGAGTGACTCTAGCACAAATTGTAAGAATGCTGTTGTAAACGACTCCCCTGAAAAAGAAGCATGGCCCTCAGTCCCTGGCAGTGATCCAGAGTTGGCTTCAGAATGTATGGATGCTGATTCTGCCTCCAGTTCTGAATCAGAGAGAAACATCGCTATCATGGCTTCAGGAAGCACCGGTGGTGAAAAAGATGGCCTTCGGAATAGCACTGGACTTGGTTCCCAAAACAAGTTTGTGGTTGGTAGCAGCAGCAATAATGTGGGCCATGGAAGTAGTACTGGGCCATGGGGTTTTTCCCATGGAGCCATAATAAGCACATGTCAGGTCTCTGTGGATGCTCCTGAAAGCAAATCAGAAAGTAGCAACAATAGAATGAATGCTTGGGGCACTGTAAGTTCTTCATCAAATGGAGGGTTAAATCCAAGCACTTTGAATTCAGCTAGCAACCATGGTGCCTGGCCAGTATTAGACAACAACGGACTCGCCCTCAAAGGGCCTGTAGGGAGCGGTAGTTCTGGCATCAATATTCAGTGCAGTACCTTAGGCCAGATGCCTAACAATCAGAGTATTAACTCTAAAGTGGGTGGTTCTTCCACCCATGGTACCTGGGGAAGCCTTCAGGAAACTTGTGAATCTGAAGTAAGTGGTACACAGAAGGTTTCATTCAGTGGTCAACCTCAGAATATTACCACTGAGATGACTGGACCAAATAACACTACTAACTTTATGACCTCTAGTTTACCAAACTCCGGTTCAGTACAGAATAATGAACTGCCTAGTAATACAGGGGCCTGGCGTGTGAGCACAATGAATCATCCTCAGATACAGGCTCCGTCGGTTATGAATGGCACTTCCCTTTCTCACCTTAGCAATGGAGAGCCAAAAAGTGGAGGCTCTTATGGTACTACGTGGGGTGCCTATGGTTCTAATTACTCTGGAGACAAATGTTCGAGCCCTAACGGCCAAGCTAATGGTGACACTGTGAATGCAACTCTAATGCAGCCTGGCATAAATGGGCCTATGGGCACTAACTTTCAAGTGAACACAAATAAAGGAGGAGGCGTGTGGGAGTCTGGGGCAGCGAATTCCCAGAGTGCATCCTGGGGAAGTGGAAATGGCGCAAATTCTGGAGGAAGTCGACGAGGATGGGGAACTCCTGCACAAAACACTGGCACTAATGTACCCAGCGTGGAGTGGAACAAACTGCCTAGCAATCAGCATTCCAATGATAGTGCAAATGGCAATGGTAAGAAGTTTACAAACGGATGGAAGTCTACTGAGGAAGAGGATCAAGGTTCTGCCGCATCTCAGACAAATGAGCAGAACAGTGTGTGGGCCAAAACAGGAGGTACAGTGGAGAGTGAAGGTAGTACAGAAAGCACTGGACGCCTCGAGGAGAAAGCAACTGGGGAAAATCAGAGTAGAGACAGGAGAAAAATTGATCAGCACACATTACTCCAAAGCATCGTAAACAGAACTGACTTGGATCCACGTGTCCTCTCCAACTCTGGTTGGGGACAGACTCCTATTAAGCAGAATACTGCCTGGGATACAGAAACATCACCTAGAGGGGAAAGAAAGACTGACAATGGGACAGAGGCCTGGGGAAGCTCTGCAACACAGACTTTTAACTCAGGGGCATGTATAGATAAGACTAGCCCTACTAGTAATGATACCTCATCTGTATCGGGGTGGGGAGATCCCAAACCTGCTCTGAGGTGGGGAGATTCCAAAGGCTCAAGCTGCCAGGGGGGATGGGAAGATGACTCTGCTGCTACAGGAATGGTCAAGAGCAATCAGTGGGGGAACAGCAAAGAAGAGAAGTCCGCGTGGAATGATTCGCAAAAGAGCAAACAGGGATGGGGTGATGGACAAAAATCAAACCAAGGGTGGTCCGTTTCTGCCGGTGATAACTGGGGGGAAACTGCAAGGAGTAACCATTGGGGTGAGGCTAATAAGAAATCTAGCTCAGGAGGTAGTGACAGTGACAGGTCCGTTTCTGGTTGGAATGAACTTGGTAAAACTAGTTCCTTTACTTGGGGAAATAACATAAATCCAAATAATTCATCAGGATGGGATGAATCTTCTAAACCTAATCCTTCCCAGGGATGGGGAGATCCTCCAAAGTCTAATCAGTCTCTAGGTTGGGGAGATTCGTCAAAGCCAGTCAGCTCTCCAGACTGGAACAAGCAACAAGACATTGTCGGGTCTTGGGGAATCCCACCAGCTACAGGCAAACCCCCTGGTACAGGCTGGCTGGGAGGACCTATACCAGCCCCAGCAAAAGAAGAAGAGCCCACAGGCTGGGAGGAACCATCCCCAGAATCCATACGTCGCAAAATGGAGATTGATGACGGAACTTCAGCTTGGGGAGATCCGAGCAAATACAACTACAAAAATGTGAACATGTGGAACAAAAACGTCCCAAATGGCAGCAGCCGTTCAGACCAGCAAGCACAGGTACACCAGTTGCTACCATCTGCAAGTGCCATCTCAAACAAAGAGGCGGGCAGTGGCTCCGGTAAGTTTTCATTTAACGGAGTCCGACAGTGTTACAAGATACTTCACAGTGTTGTTAGCCTCGCTTCAGTGTACTGGTGCTGCTGTAAGATTTGTTTAACAGAGTATTTGGATATGGCACACAAAGGGCTTTTCCCCTCTGATCCAAGAGGAGCTTCTAGGGAAGAAAATAATAGGGCGTTTAACATCAGGGAACAGAGCTCTGCCTATAGCCGCATTGGTTGTGGGTCTCACATGCTCTGTTCTCTGCTAGGAAGACTTCAGAAGGCAGAGTTGGGAAAGTGATGTCAAGTAGGAATTCCCTACACTTCTCAGTTCTTCTGAGTCAGGCTGTTACTTTTTGGTTTTGTTATTTGATTACAGTGTCCCCAGAAATAAAACAAGCATCCAAGCATAATACTCTTTAAATACCAGGTGCTATATTTGGCCTTAGAAGGGATTTATTTAAGTAGGCATGAAATCCAAGTCTGTTAAGTTATACAGCGTGTATGTTTGTGTACTTAAAACATTTGGTAGTACCTTTCTGACATATTCCCACTCTCATAACGAGCTAATTCCTATCTGCAGATGATCTTGACAATGACATTTTCATTAAGTGTCATTGGAACACATTGTCTTTGTTAATGGACGTTTTATTGAGTAATAATCAGTCCCTTCAGAAGTAGCGTTAGGAGTGTTTTCATGAGCGAACCTTTCAGCATCCAGTTTTTTTCCCTCAAGTATAGTTTATTAATTTAGATTCAGTTCTTACAAGAAACAGGTTACGTATCTAAGGGAAAGGCTATTTTGGTTCTTTTGAACAATATTTATGGCTTTGCTTTGGACAACCTGATACCTCAGAATTTTTAAGAAGCATTGTCCAGGATGTATAAAAATAGGATGCCTAGGTATTTTTAGTCTTGTAGTTATTTTATCTTATTTTATTTTATTTTATTTTATTTTGCCCCAGAACAGTGATGTTGAAAGGTTGCACTTATGGTAAAAATTATATACACATACCGTTACCCAGCTTGATTACCTGCTTGGAATCAGTAGGTTTGGCTTAGAATGACTTGACTTTTCCAGGAATTAAATTCATCTTCAAAGGAGGATGACTTGCTATAATTAAGGTCATTCAAAACAATCTGCTCTACACCCAGAGGGCAATTATGAAAGAAGAGGTGGGGGAAAAAATTCACACCGTGTAGTTAAATTATGATAATGGGAAATGATTTGTCTTCTTTGCATAAAACAGATGCCATTGTTTTTGCCCATCGCAGCATCATTATTCGATCTGTGAATGTGAAGGTCTTCATCTTTGGTTCCCTAAGTATTCCTTATTGCCCCTGTTCCACCGCACCACCCTACCATGTGCTGATGACTTCTTTTCCCACACTTTCTAAAGGCTGGGGTGAGCCCTGGGGGGAGCCTTCTACTCCAGCCACAACTGTGGATAATGGTACTTCAGCATGGGGTAAACCCATAGACAGTGGTCCCAGCTGGGGGGAGCCTATTGCTACGGCATCCAACACATCCACGTGGGGCTCCAGCTCTGTTGGTCCTCAAGCATTAAGCAAATCTGGTAAGTTATTGATAATTCCTGGTAGCTATTTTGTCGCAGTGGTGGTCTCTCATTGTCTATAATTAAATAATCGGATAATGCTTATATCATTGATAAGTGTATCCGTGTCTCATCATACTAGATGATTTCACTATTTGCCTCTTTGAATTTGTAACTTGGTTTGCTCTTTTAGCTTTCTGAATTTTCTTGTCCTTACTTAGAATTGTGTTAACTAATAGGGATTTGCATGTACTTCACCAAATCTAAGTTATTATTTTACCAAATAAGATTACGTATTCAAGCAACTTTCATGTTACCCAGCATGAGAGACTGGATATATAATCGTGTGGACACATATCCAAACTGTCTGGCTCAGGTTCCAGATTACTCCCTGAATATTATACAGAAAATGAACAAAGTTCAGGAGGGACCTGATTCAGCATTTGGGTGAACGTTGTCACTATCCCATAAGTTGTGTGTGGGGTACCCCATAGGATCCTATTCCAAAGGCTGAGTCTAGAGTTGAGATACTCTCTGCTTATGACTTGCAGTACTTTGTGGCCATCCTCTTTGAAAATATATATCAAAATGAATTCTTTGAAATTTCCTCATTCCTCTTTGCCCTGTGTGTTGCTATGCAGATTATTAAATGAGTATGAATAAGAAGGCCACCATTGTTCCATGTTTAGGAGACTTCTGTTTGTAAAAAGCGTGGGAAATGTTTCATTGATTTTTTTTTTTTTTTTTTTTTAAGTAGGCTTCACACCCAGTGTGGAGCCCAATGCAGGGCTTGAACTCATGACCTGAGATCAAGACCTGAGCTGATATCAAGAGTTGGACACTTGCCTCACCGAGCCACCCAGGCACCTCTGAAATTTTTAATTTAAAAAAATTTCTTGCTTAGGCGTGCCTGGCCAGCTCAGTTGGTAGAGCAAGCGACTCTTGATCTCAGGGTCGTGGGTTCAGGGCCCATGTTGGGTGCAGAGATTACTTAAAAAAAAAAAAAAAAAAAAAAATCTTGCTTAGTGGAACCTTCAACTCAGTATAAAACATACATTTCTACCATGCAGATTTGGGAAGGGAAATAGGGGTTTTCTTAGGGTCCCACCCCCACCTGGCCCCCTTAATGAGTGCTCATCCTCCAGAAAGAATTGTTTGATTAAAGCGTGTTTCTCTTTATATCACAAATCCACGATCAGGGCCAAAATCTATGCAAGATGGCTGGTGTGGTGATGATATGCCATTGCCTGGAAGTCGCCCCACCGGCTGGGAAGAGGAAGAGGATGTAGAGATTGGAATGTGGAATAGTAATTCATCTCAAGAGCTTAACTCATCTTTAAATTGGCCACCATATACAAAGAAAATGTCATCGAAGGTAAACATTTCAAGGGCAAAGCCCTTGAAACTTTATTCCAAAGATAGTTCACCCTCAGAAAATTAATGTTCTTCCTGCCCATTTGTGGCAGTCAGTACAGTCCAGGCAGTCCCCAACTTAGGTATAGCCTCTTGTATGGGCAGCCACCTAGACAACCATAAGACCGCAGGAACTTCTTTGTCCCCACTGCTACAGCTTGGGATTTCTCTCCTCCTCCCCCTCCACCAGTGCTGGCTGGGACACCCGTCACCCCGGGGTGGTGCCTGCAGTGGTGGGGGTGAAGAGAAGGGCAAATCTCCTTGTTGACGCTTTCCATCCCCCTGCCAGTTCATCTCCCATCCCACCTCACTTGCAGTCCCCGACCTCCCCTTCCACCCAGAATCACCATCTTTCTTTTTCATCCCCCATCTGTAGCCCTTCCCCGCCTCCCCGCCCCGAAAGGTCCTATGACAAAAATCCCTAGGAATGAGCAGAGTTTGATTTTTCTCTTTCTTGTATGTGGACAAATCTTATTCGCAAACCTGTTGGTACATCAGAATCCTATGGCATCTGTTGCAAGTACAGCTTCCTGTACCCCAGGCCTACTATATAGTTTTGGAAATTGGACCCCAAATGTGTCTGATGTAGAGCCAGAGCTGAGAAGCACTGACGCAGACCACTGGTTCTTAAGAGGTGGTATTGGATGCTGGTGTCAGATTCTCTTGGGGACCATTTTCAAAATATGTGCCCAGACCCCTAGGTGGTTCTCCCCTCTCACCCTATTTGAGAACCAGTCCATCTCCACCCCACCCCCCACCCCTGTCCCCAGACCTTAGAGGTCAAATATCCAGGAGTTCCACTAGCTGCCCACCAGGGTCCCCCCGTTTTAATCCTTGGGTTCTCAGTCTAGGACCTACCATTTTCATTTAAAAAGATGTTTCATTTGGCTGAATTTGCCTATTGCCTCTCCATATAGCTTATGAAGTGCTTTCCCATATTTTACATAAGCCATTTGGTCCTCATGACCTTCTGAGGTAGAATACCGATGAGGAAATTGAGACCGGAAAAGGCGGTGACTTGCCCAAAGATGCATAACTAGTAAGTGACAGAGCAAGGACTTAAGTTTAGGTCTTCTGATTCCAAACCCTGTGTTCTTCCCACTGGACCATGCTGTTTTGTGACTTTGTCTTTCCTTACAGGGTCTGAGTGGCAAAAAAAGGAGAAGGGAAAGGGTGTGTAGCCTTTTTACTCTTTCTCCTTTGTTTCTGCTAGTAAAAATCTTTTAGAAAGCGACTGCAAACATTTATTTAGCTTCTGCTGTGTGCCAGGTACTGTGCTTGGTGCTGGGGGTTCAAAAACACTAGGAAATGAGCTGTACCCTCGAGGAGCTCGGAGTCTAGTGTGGGGCTGTAGGAGAGCACTGAAGAGTAGCCACTTGAGTTTGGAAGATGCCTGCGGGTGGGATGTGCCAGGGAAAATAGTAGTCTGATATACTAAAGTGTAGAATTTCTGGAAAGAGGTAACAAGAGATCTGGCTCAATAGTTAAATTAATGGCAGGTAGTAGAGTCTTTTCAATACCATGCCAAAGATAATTTGAACTTTATTCTGTATAAAATATGGAGCCAATGAAATTTCATAGAACGCAACTTGAGTTGGGTTTTTTAAGTTACTTTCTTTAAAGAAAGCTAACTGGTGATCCTATGAAAGATAATTGGCACAGAGGAGAGACCAGAGTTGGGGGATCCCAGTCAGGAAGCTTCTGGTGAGAAGTGAGGGCCTGAATTGGGAAGCCAGAGTGGATATGTAGTGCAAGGGACTGATCAGAGAGGCATTTCAGAATAGAAGGGACAGAAGGCCTTGGCAGCCATATAGGCATGGGGCGGGGTGGGGGCCAGAGGAATCAAGGAGGACTTCAGAAACCTTGGCAAGGGTTAGGTGCTTGCTTCAGAGACCTGCACTTTGGGGGGTGGGAGCGGGCAGTGTGAAGCTGTGTTCTGTCCCACGGTCAGAAGGAACAGGCGGTAGCAACGGGAAAGGGGAATTAAGGCGACAGACCGAGAATGGCTGGCCCCGTGGTCTTCGTATTCACAGGAGACCTTGGTCCCTGCGGCGTCCAGCCTCCCTGTCAGCCAGGCTCGTCGTCGTGGACCATATTCCCTCAAAGAGTGTCTCAAAGTCGTTTCTCTACTGCCCATGCCCAGCCAGCCATGGCAGCCAGCACCAAGTCGGGGAGTTGGAGGACCCCCAGCCTCAGCTGCCGCTGGGGTACTGTGTTCTCGGCAACACGAATTAAAATTTTAAAATAGCTTTTCATTTGGAAACATGTGGTGCTTTCTCAGTACAGTGCACATAGCATAATTAAATTCCGGGTCATGTTGGTTTCTTTGGGCTAACCTGTGGAACCTAACAACCACTTTTACTTTAGTGTGGTGTCAGAACCCCACAAATCCAGATTATAATTAAGCTCTTAGAACACAGTCCAGTTGTAAACTGGAGACTGTGATGAGCAGTTCTCCGCCCTTTGCTTCCGTCTTTTCCTTCTGACTGCTTGCCTTTAGAGATTTCTCTGTACGTTACAGCTATACCAGAGGACTGGAGCAAAGGAAGCTGAAAATCAAATAAGTTGATTTGTAATTGTTAACAACTCTGCTAAGAGTTGGTTGGAGGAGAAATTAATTGGCTAAAAATGAGAGTGGGGAATTGCCTTGAAGTTTTATTATTAATCCATCACTGTGCCCAGATCAATAGAGGCGGCCATGGTAGCTTTCTACTCTTTTGTTTTGCAAAGGGAACCATGAAAGGTGGAAACAAACAAGAAGAAGCATGGATAAATCCATTTGTTAAACAGTTTTCAAATATCAGTTTTTCGGTAAGTGTATTCTTCCTAGCAGCCCCCTCCCCTTTTAATGGTGGTCTGTAAATTTACCCTAAGTTCAGTTTTTTCTTTTCTTAACAAATTATTATTATCTTTCAATCCTTATGAATATGCTGGAGGTTAGAGTAAAATTGGCCACAAAGCCTTCTTTATTTTTATAGTTTTAGCTAAAAACGTTGATCATGTATCTTATTTTTAAAACTTTTTCTTGTTAGGCAGTGAAAAGAGTTTTGCAGTCCACTTGATTTTTGACAAATAATGAAATAAAGTAAAATTTTTCATTTTTAATTTATTTTCATTGATAAATTAAGGACTGCTAACACACTGTGTTTTCTTACTTCAGAGAGACTCACCAGAAGAAAATGTACAGAGCAATAAGATGGATCTTTCCGGAGGTAAGGAAAAGTTAAATCAGTTGGGGTTCGTATTCCTCATGGATGGACAAATGTATCTGTGACGTGTTGGTTCTAAGTGAGCACTGACGTGGACCAGGAGAGGGGAGATCTGGGTTCCTATCACAGCATTCCTGTGCTCTCAGCATACACTAGAGTGTGGTGGTGTATGAGTGGACTGCCTTCGAAGTACAAATCACTGTGCAGATCTAAGGTCGTGGTGATTTTAGTCTTTGATTACCTCGGATCTAGTCCTGTCAAGGAGGAGTTATTCAGGTTGGGTGATAAGAGTCTTAGTAATTTCGGAAACAGTAGGTGCAAAGGCCCAGATCATATGACAGAGACAGCTTGAACCGTGCTGGAGAAATGGAAGACGTTGCATGCAGTAGGAGAAGAAATGTAAATTGGTTGTGGTGGTGGGAGTGTGGTGAGGAGAGAAGCTTTGACTAGGGGAAGGTGCTGGAAAACGAGGCAGGTGCTGAATCATGAGGAGCTTTGGGGGGGGTTGAACTTCATTCTGAAAGTACGGGATTAAGTAATTTTAAGCAGGAGAATGACATTGGGATTTATGTTTTTTTAAAAAAATATGGCTACAGGTTGGAAAGATCCTAGGACAGAAGAGATTGGTGGCAGAAGACTGACAAAAAGATACTAAACATACCAAAAGCAGTTCGAGATTTGTTGCAGTAGCCAGTGAGGATTTCAGAGCTCTAAACTAAGATAGTAGTGGGAAGATTCTTAATTCAGTGGAGATGAGGGAATTAGAATCAACGAAAGTTGATAACCAGTCTGTACCAATTCATTATAGAGGTAGGGAAGTGGGTGTGGTAAAAGCTGATTTCCAGCTTTTTCTTTTCTTTTCTTTTCTTTTACGATTTTATTTATTTATTAGAAGGAGCAGGGGGAGGGGCAGAGGGGGAGATTTCCAGCTTTCTTGCCTGGACGCTTTAGTAGGTGGTAGTGTTATTCTTTTAGTCTGAGTCCAGGCAGGAGACTGAACTACACAGTGATTTGAACAGGAAGGTTTATTGATAGAAATATAAAGAATTACTAGCATAATAAAGGTTTGGCTAGTAAGAGGTAAAGAGACCACAAAAGAAGATAGGGTAGCGGAGGTAAGGAGAAGTCACTAACCTTAGGACAGAGCTAGTGTGCCCATGGAGGAGGGCGTCTGAGCCAGGGCTGAGGTCCAGACTCCTGGCCCTGGCCCTCTGCTCATCGCATGGCAGACATGTCACTGTGGTGCCACTGCATGGAACCGCAGGAGATCCGCCTTCTGGGGTGGTGTCTCACTTGAGCTCTGGTACAAAACCTCCAGAGCGGCTGCTGGGGGGGGCCGTGAGCCCGGCTAGGACCTGCGGCTGGGGCAGCTGCCTGTGCTGCAGGAGAGAGCACCCACACCTGGGAGACACTGTCTGTCTTCTGGCTGTGTCTCCTGCACCCTCTACCGTCAGCTGGCAAAGGGAAAAATATGTAAAGCATCCAGATCCGTTTTTTTTCAGGGCAGTGAGAGCTGAGAGGCAGTGGGTCGATGATTGGTACAGTTCACGCCACCCTCTGACTGCCCATCTTCTGCCTGCACTTTTGTTCCACTGTAGTGGCAAAGCGACTCTGTCTCTTTTCTTAGTGAGGTACAGCTTTCTTTCCTACAAGTGAGGAGGTCTGCCCTCTCACCAAACTGAGGAGACAGATATGGTCCCAACAGTCATTGCACTTATCATTGGCTATATTATTACTGCTCAAAGTCCGTCACAATTGAGACCGAAAGACTAAGTCGTAAAGTTAACTTTCAACAGCTTGTGAATAAAATAAAAATGGGGAAGAGAAGGAAGAAAGTGGTCAGCCTATACAGACAACCACGCTTCTGTAACGAGCCTTAGAAAGCATGCCGAGCGAGTCCTGCCCTCATTTCTATTGTGATCACAAGCTGTGCTTGGTGTCCATGGCTTCTTTCTTGCAGCACCCATTCCTAGTGCCCTACTCTCAGCCACACCTCAGCATCCTGGGTTCCTCTGCTGGTGGAGTGACCCAAACCTCTGTTCCCAGAGGGTCTGAGCCCTTTATTCATCTGCCTTTTCTTGATTGCTGTAGTTTTTCATTAACCTTTACTAGTGGGCCTGGAAATACTAAGGAGCCCCCCCCTCTGGCCCCCGGAGGAATCCCCCTGGGTTCCAGAGTCCTCGTGGCCTTCATTTTGTAATAGAAAACCCATGTCCCCTTGGGATGAGAATCAATCACTCCAGCCAGTAGACAAGCCCCTTTTTGCCTTGTGGTTCAGTGGCACAAAAGAAGGCAAAATGTCGAGGTGCAGTGTCCATCTTACAGTTCAGCAGCCCGATGTGTGTCCTGGTAGAAGCATTTTCTCTCTTGAGGATTAAGATCTCCAAACTTGCAGAGTTGCCAGACCAGGAAGCTAGAATTCTCTGAGTGGCTTATGAGGTATGATGGTGAGAGAAGCCACTCCAACTCCCACCATTTGATTCCCAGACCTCTTTATTCTGGTGATGTGGGAGACACTATGTCCTGTGAGACAGAAGCCTAGCCCACCCCCCTCTTTTTTTAAGATTTGTTTATTTGAGAGAGCGCACAGCAGGAGGGAGGGATGAGGGGAGAGAAAAACTCAAAAGCAGACTCCGCATGAGCACAGAACCCAACATGGGGCTCGATCTCACAAACCTGAGATCATGACCTGAGCCAAAACCAAGAGTCGGACGCCTAACCAACTGTGCCACCCAAGTGCCCATCCTTTAAGGATGTTGTCCCCTGACTTGCTTTATAACCAGTTCTACCTATTAGTTTGGCTAGCTACTTTTGGGTGATGATGTATGCGGTCGGACCAGTTGATCCCATGGGCATGATCCCATTACTGTTCTCCTTTTGCTGTGGAGTGAGTTCCTGGATCAGACACAGTTGCTGTGAGAATAAGGCCTTCTGCGAGACCATGGATGGCAGAAGTTTTACAGGCAGGAAAAGCAAATTCATATCCAAAATATGGGTCTATTCCTGTGAGGACAACACTCTGCCTCTTCCATGGCTCACTGAATGGCAGAAGTTGCTGTGCCGCTGTCCTGGTGGAACTTGCTGGAAATCTGCCCTCTAGGGTGCTGGGAAAAGCTGTTCATAGAGAGGTGTCTCACCGTTTGGAGGTATGTGGGAATGCTGGGAGACCTGGCCAGGGGGTGTTGCTGAGCACTCTGTACAGCCAGAGTGAGGCAGTGGAGAAGCTGCCAAGTGAGCACATTGAGCTTCCTCCTGCAGCAGCCCTCCAGCGCCCTCTACTGACAAAGCCTTGGTGCCAGGTGGCAAAAGAAAAATGTAAAGCGTCCAGATGTGCTTTCACTGAGCAGTCAAAAAGGGTGAATTTAGAGCTGAGAGACATTAAAGCAATCAATAAGTGGCCGTTATTAGAGATAAGAAATATATAGGAATAATAAGTTCGGTAGACAAGAAATTGAGTTTAAAGTTGCAGAGAAATCAAAATGAGAGTAATGGACAGAGGAAGACCCGAGAGAGGGGAAAATGTGAACCGGTCTGGTCTGCAGTTTCCTCATCTGCCAAATGGAGGTGATAATAGTAGCATTACCAGCATTAAATTCGAACACACATTTCGAACAGTGCCTGGCACATAGTGTGCATCTATCTGATGGTGATTTGTCTTGGCTGTTTTTGTTATTTGTAACTGGGAACTATGTTTTTATTATTATGTTAAGCAGATTAAAGATGACCAAAGAAGTCTTAACCATTTTATTACTGGTCTGTTTTCAAGTTGTTTTAGTAAAGTAACAGGATCTGCTAAACCCAACTTTACTTCTGAGGAATGCAAGATTTATTGAATGCATTTTTCACATGTTCTTGTCAAGGCAGAAGTCATCTCAGGGGGAGTGAATATTTTGCTTTCTGCTGTAAATTTATTTGAAGCCAATGAGATTGTCTTCCTACATGATAACATAGTGTCCTGCATTTCTTAGGAATGTTACAGGACAAACGAATGGAGATAGATAAACATAGCCTAAATATTGGTGATTACAATCGAACGGTCGGGAAAGGCCCTGGTTCTCGGCCTCAGATTTCCAAAGAGTCTTCCATGGAGCGCAGCCCTTACTTTGATAAGGTAAGTCATTTGTTTTGTTTTACCCCTGTGGCTGGTAAACCAGTACACTTAATAGCATAATTTTCTCATTAGTTGTCTAGGGCATTTAATATAAGGTACTGTAATCCGGTGCTATTACTGGATTTGTAGTTCATTCTCCTCTTTATGTTTCAGTTTAGCGTAGGGATTGCATTTGTATTTTCTTCTTAATCCCGCAAAATGTGTCTGGTTCTTTTTATGTACTCTAGAATTAACACTAATCTCTTCTGTTTTCTACCCGTTTCCTGTTGGTGCTGCAATGTCACGTGACTTCTCTTCTGTTCCTGCAATGATTTCTCCCTTCTGCTTGTTTGCTTGGCTGGTGTTGCACATCTTTCTGTCTGTCCACTCAGGATGGCATTGTAGCAGATGAATCCCAAAACATGCAGTTTATGTCCAGTCAAAGCATGAAGCTTCCCCCTTCAAATAGTGCACTACCTAACCAGGCCCTTGGCTCCATAGCAGGGCTGGGTATGCAAAACTTGAATTCTGTTAGACAGGTAAGTCCACGTGTGTATTTTAGGCTCTCTGTTGAATGATTTGTATAAGTAATGAAATCTCTCTTACATGTAGTTACTGTGTTTAAATCAATAAAACAGTGTGGTATTACGGTGTCTACCCCTAAAGAATCCCACTGGTATTCTGTCACTGTTTCTTGGTTTTGTAGAATGGCAATCCCAGTATGTTTGGTGTTGGAAACACAGCAGCACAACCCCGGGGCATGCAGCAGCCTCCAGCACAACCTCTTAGTTCATCTCAGCCTAATCTCCGTGCTCAAGTGCCTCCTCCATTACTCTCCCCTCAGGTAATCACTCCCGCCCTGCTCTCTTCTCTTGACTTGGAAAAATGTGGTATTTGAATGAGGTGGCTAATTGCTCATCCTTGTGTCTTTGAGATGCAGCTAATTCAGGATCAGCTGTCCTTACGGAAGGATGTGGGTAGGGTGAAGAAAATGAGTCCAAGTTAAATTACCTTCCGTAAAACATCTTAAGGGGAGGAGGACAGTAGCAAAGTAAATGGGCTGGTTTAAGATTCACCCCGTCATCTTTCAGTTAACCCCGGAAAGTATACATGAACAATAAAGCAGAGGAAGACAGAACATAAACCAGCCTTCCAAGTACTAGTCCAAAGATTTAATTGCTCTATTGACAGTTCAGAATACACTGTACATTTAGTTAGTTTTGAGTTATTTGATCAACATTATTAACTTGCCATTGTGATCCTAAGGTTCCAGTTTCATTGCTGAAGTATGCACCAAACAACGGTGGCCTGAATCCGCTCTTTGGCCCTCAACAGGTAGCCATGCTGAACCAGCTATCCCAACTAAACCAGCTTTCTCAGATCTCCCAGTTACAGGTAAGTAGAGTAACAGCCTTAGTCACTGTATGTGTATTGAGTGCCTACCGTGTGCAGGAAGTGTCGCAGCAAACAAAGCCAGTGCAGTCGCCCCCAGGGAGCTTACGGTCTGTGGGTGAGGACAGATGGTGAGCTTGAACGGCAGGATGCTCTGCGAGCACCCCCAGAGCACCCCTAGCCGGGTTGGGGAGGGCGGGGGGAGGGTGATCGGGGAAAATGTCCCTGATGAAGTGCAAGTTTAGATTGAACGAGAGACCGAATTGGACAAGGGCTTGAGTCAGGGAGGCCCAGGAAGAGGGGATGCCAGATGAGGTTGCGCCGTGGGTGCGTGCGTCCGCTGCAGTCACCTGAAGCGCGCAGCTCTGACGCCGCGACACTGACAGCCTTTTCGCCCTCTTCCCTCCAGCGATTGTTAGCGCAGCAGCAAAGGGCCCAAAGTCAGAGAAGCGTGCCTTCTGGGAACCGGCAGCAGCAAGACCAGCAGGTAGATGACATCCTTAACCGGAACTCAGTGCAGTGGAATTGTAACGCGAGATGCCTTTATTAAAATAGAATGAAATACGTGGTTTGTTAAGTCTCCTGTTTGCCCAGAAGTCGTATTAACTGGTATACGGTGACCGTGCGCCTTCCTGCCGAGGAGGAGGGGGTGAATTCGGCGGTGAGGGGGAATATGTGGCTGTCTGGGAAGCCTTGCTGTCCTCCAGGTTTCCCAATCATCTCACTGTTTCCAGGGTCGACCTCTTAGCGTGCAACAGCAAATGATGCAGCAGTCCCGGCAACTCGATCCCAGCCTGTTGGTGAAGCAGCAGACCCCGCCATCTCAGCAGCAGCCGCTCCATCAGCCAGCCATGAAATCTTTCCTCGAGAACGTCATGCCCCACACTACACCTGAGCTGCAAAAAGGGCCATCACCAATAAATGCTTTCAGCAACTTCCCAATAGGTGGGTTTCTCGTTGCCCTGAGCATTCAGCTGATGCTCAGGGGCCACAGGCTTGCTGGGTCTTCTCCCGGAGCAGCACAGTTCCGTCGCCTCGGGAAAACCACGCTGGCCCCAGGACCCGTTCCTCTCCCGAGAGCTGCCTTGCCTCCTGCAGGTTCAGCCCATCTTCTTGCTTAGGGGAAGGCCTCTCTCCGTGCAAGAAAATGACGCTGTTTCTAAAACTCTTTCACAGTGGGTTAGAATAAAGGTGAAGTTGCTCTTAAGCCCCAGGTAGCTTCATCGTCGGGTAGAAGGGGGAGGGTTATCAGAAACCACGTGCCAGAGACACCCTGAGCCACACTGCTCTGCAGGAGCAGCTGGGAACAGTCACTTCTGTGCTTTCGGAACCTGGAATTGTGATTCTCGCCTACATACTTAGGGATGGTCTTGGTTTGAGTGTAGAAAATCGAAGCGAGAGAAGGATTGCCTTGGTTGCCCCTGCAGTTGCTCCCTCTTCCCTTTATTCGTTCTGTCCCCAGGCTTTTATTCCTTCTGGAAATTTCAGGGCTGGATGTTTTCTCCTTCTTTGGGTCTCTTTTCTCTTTGTGCCTTTGATTCTCTTTTGAGCCTTGATTGTTCACACCCTCTTCATTTTGCTTTTTCTTTCTGTCTTTTCTCTTAATGGTATTTTCTTGTAAATCAGCTTGGTTGGTTACTGGCTCAACTGGGTCTAAGATGGTTAGTTAGCTCGCGTGTTCTGGGCTGTGGGCAGGGCCTGGGGCCTGCTCTTGCTTCACTCTGGCTGGACTGTACATGATTTGGCTCTCCCTGGTATTGCTGTGGACTCTCAGCTAGGACATAGGTTGCACTTGGAGTCCTTGGGATTGTTAGCAATCTCTCTGTGTTTCTAGAAGGCGTTCCCTTGTCAGTTACCACCGCAGGTGAGTACCTTAGAAGCCACTTGTTGGTTGGTGACCTGATGATCCCGGAGACAATAGAGTGGTGAAAGAATACTCAAGTACACTGAGACATTGTGATCTTACCAGTGAAGGGAAGTGACTCTTGCCTTTTGCATACTAGACATATAAATTAGGCCAGTGAGGAGATAAGTTTCTGACTAATGGGATTTCCTGTTCTGACTGGCTTTATAGCAAGAGATACTTCTTCCAGGGGTACCTGGGTGGCTCAGTCCAGCTCTTGGTTTTGGCTCAGGTCATGATCTCAGGGTGGTGAGATTGAGCCCCATGTCAGGCTCTGTGCTCAGCACGGAGTCTGCTTGGGATTCTTGCCCCCTCCCTTTCCCAACCCCCCCCACGTGTGTTCACATGTGCATGCATACGTGCCTGCTCTCTAAATCAATCAATATCTATCTTACAAAAAAAAAAAAACAAACTACTTCGTCCTGGTTAAGAAGTCTGCCAAACCCACACAAACGCATATGGTTGTCTAAATCAGGCATTGGCAAACTAGAGCCTGTTGACCAGATTTGGCCAGCTGCCTGGTTTTGTAAATAAAGTTTTATTGGTACACAGGCATGCTCTTTTGTTAATGTATTATTCTGTGGAGCTTTTTTGCTACAACAGAGTTGCATAGAGACACTGAGACTTTGTGGCCCACAGAGCCTGAGATAGTTACTGTCTGAACCTTCCCAGGTTCGCAGAAAAAAAATTTGCCAGGTCTTGGGTCTAGTTGAGGAGTGCAGAGAGCAGCAAATGTAATTGTTCTCCCCAAAAATGGGGATGATATTAGAGAATTCACATTGTTAAAGTTTTTAAGTTTGACTGACCTGATATCACATGGACTGTCATGAAACCCGAGTATTTAAAACCATTTGCTTTGAAATTTTAGAACAAGAACCACCTGACTGTGTGTTAAACAAAAATTCTGGTTCCCACTGAACTCTTTTTTTTTTTTAAACAAGCATCTCAGATGATTATCCTGGCTTAGCGGTCAGTTTTCTGACCAGAATATCTAAGATGGAAATTTCCATCCTTGTTCCAAGAGAATATCTGAATTTGATGTGTGTCATCAGCAAAGTTCAAGGAAATTGTGCCTTGAGAGTCTTCTCACCGTTAAGTATAATTGTTAGAGGAAGGTATTTTTACCTTTTTTTTTTTTAAGATTTTATTTATTTATTTGACAGAGAGATAGCAACAGCAGGAGCACAAGCAGGGGGAGTGGGAGAGGGAGAAGCAGGCTCCCCACAGAGCAGGGAGCCTGATGCGGGACTCGATCCCAGGACCCTGGGATCACGACCTGAGCCGAAGGCAGACGCCCAACGACTGAGCCACCCAGGCGCCCAAGACATTTTTACTTTAAAATGACAGTGTTTTTTGTCTGGCCAGCCAATTGAAAACTGTTGTTTACAAGCAAAAGATAGCAACTGAAAGTGATTATTAATATTTCTTCATGCGTGGTGCTCTTGGGGGAAAGCTAAAGAGATCTATTTTAGGGGCACCTGGTTGGCTCAGTTGGTTGAGTGTCTGACTCTTGGTTTTGGCTCAGGTCATGATCTCAGGGCTGTGAGATTGGGCCCTGTGTCGGTCTCCATGCTAGGCATGGAGCCTGCTTGAGATTCTCTCCCTCTCCCCCTGTCCCCCACCCCCCCGCCCCACCTACCCGCCCTCCCCCATGCACACACTCTCTTGCTCTAATACATAAATAAGTATTTTTTTAAATAAAAAAGATCTGTTTTATTGGAGATAAACTTTAAAATTGTCTCTTATCAAGGAATTTAAAAATAATCAAAATTATAAGGAGAAATAGTTTACCACAGTTGATGCAATTATGGTTTTAACAGTTTTATGGTTTGAAAACATTGGGTTACTGAATATTAGAATAGTTGTTTAGGATTTCTATTTGTTGCTCTCTCTGATAATGTAGCCATGGCTCTCTCTTGATGTTATTTCTGCACAGCTTTGGCCAGGGGCCCAGAGTGTCTGTTCTGCCTGCCTTGCCTTTGTCTGTAATCATTTGGCTGTGCCACATATGCAGGGTGGTATTTATTAAGGAACATTCACAGGATTGAAAACACATTAGTTACATGTACTTTTCTAGGAAATGGAAGTTGTGGTATCAGAAGGAAGGAGGAGGAAAGCAAAGCTATAATAGTAGGTGTGGAGCAGATCGCAGACAACTATATTTTATAAACTGGTTTTTCTGTTAAAGTATTGTTTTATTTTTAGGCTTGAACTCTAACTTGAATGTAAATATGGATATGAACAGTATTAAAGAGCCACAGTCAAGACTAAGGAAGTGGACTACAGTGGACAGCATTTCTGTGAACACATCTTTGGATCAAAACTCCAGCAAACATGGTAGGAAATACATTCTTGTATATTACACTTAAAAAAAAAAAAACCCTGTAGAATACTAAATTTAGGCCTTTGTTTTATTTTATTTATTATTTATTCATTTGGTTTTGGAGGGGGTGGTGGGGAGGGGCAGGAGAGAGAATTTTAAGCAGGCTTCACACCCCGTGCAGAGCCCGGCTCAGTCTCATGACTCTGAAATCATGAGTCGGATCCTTAACCGACTGAGCCACCCTGGCGCCCCTAGGCCTTTATTTTATTTTAAATGTCTTTTCATAGCCAAATCCTTAGAACCTTTCCTCATTATTAAAAAATGCTTTATTAGTTATTAAATCTTAGTTAAAATGAAAAAGCAAAATTAACCTTCATTACACTACTGCACAAAGTAGAGATTGAATATACATTTGTATTTTAAAAATTATTCCCCCTTTGATGGTCATTTAGGTTTTTGCAGTTGATTTTATTGTTCTGATGTTCTGCTTAACATTTACTCAATTTAGTATGATGGGGAGGGCATTAAAAACTCCAAGCATAATTTGATTTCTGCCAGTTTTTTGTATAATGGCACATTTTCTTCATACATTTTGTTGCTATGTATAAATCATGTAGGTTCAATATTATTGTTTTCTCATACGTTAATTTTTTTAGAAACCTTTCATCTTATTTAATATTATCAGTTCATCTAGCAGATGTTAGTGGAATATCGTCTTGCTTTCCAAGGACTGTGCTGGGCCACCTGGAATGCATAGATACATATGGGCATGCACACAGTCGAGCATATGTAAGCCAGGAACAATACCCTGAAGGAACTCATCTTTTGGTCGCAAAAATAAGCATGTGAACAGCTTTAGGTATGCTGTGATAGGTGCTATAAATGTGAATCCATATAATGGTACAAGTAGTGTGATAATGCGCAGTCCATTGGAAGATTGAGTCAGGAAATGAGGAACTGTGGGTGTGGTGGGTGTGGAAGCCTTTACCACACAAAGAAGTAGAGAAAGAATAACAAAAGAGTGTATAGCATTTGAAAAGTTCAAAAACAGCACAGCCTGGTGGGTTCTGTTGTGTGGGCCGATCACGGAGGTGAAGGGGCAAAGAGGAAGGAGGAGGAAGGCAAAGCTACCATAGTAGGTGTGGAGCAAATCGCAGACAACTTTATGCCATAAATCATTTAAAATTTGAAAGTGGTGGTTATCCAGAGGCACAAAAGACTCAAAGCAGTGTGAGACAGAAGGCAGTGGACATGGAGGGAGTGCATCAGAAAGAGTCTTAGGATTAAGGACAGGAGGGCTGGGTAAGTAATCTAACTCTTTGGGTGAACACATGATCATTCGTGATGAACCTGCGCTCGCGTGGTTGCTCCATTGAGCACACTGTGGCACTGTGAGCATTCTCGGGGTGGGGAGTGTGCGAGCTCGGGAGTGCAGGTAATGGTGGTAGAAATAGGGGAATCAAAGCAGGCGTGGCGGGACAGATACTGAATTGGTTTTAGGCTTGTTGAGTGAAGTATTTTGGGGATGGCACAACATGGAAAAGACCAGTAAGACATTAGGAATAGAGGCCAGCACTCAGAAGAAAAAGCTGAGCGTAGAATAAGGTTTGGTATTCATCAGAATGTTGAGGTCATGGACATAGGTGAGGTTGCCCAGAGGGACAGAGCCTGGAAAAGAAGAAGGACCGCATCCCGGAGCTGCTAGTGGTGAAAGGAGTGTCTGGAGAGGTCAGATGTGGAGGGCTAAGAAAATGCTTCTACCATGTGGTTTTCTGTCTGCTCGAGTTAAAATGGATGTTTCTGTGTCTGCCTTGCTTATCTGAGCCTCAGTTTCTTTGTAAAAATGACCTACCTCTTCCCTTCCTTGCACTGCTGTGGCAGGTGGACCGTCCCTCATACGTTCTCTGGTGTTTGGCGTCCTGGCAGATGATGTGTGTCATACACAAGGGGTTCTCGGGCAGCGTAGGTTTTGAAGTCAGATAACATCCCCATCCCCACTTAAAAAAGTCTTTTTTAAACTTAATATCGATCATTTTTTCACTGCGTTTTATTGCATACACTGTTTTCTTTTGCACAGATCTGTAGTGTGAGCAGTAAATTGTTTTTAGTAATTAGCTTAAACCTTAAATATCTTTATTCTTATATACATAGCAATCCAATGAATATTCTAGGAATGTTCTTCTCTTCAGAATAGGAAGGAAGAGGTCAATACTTTTTTTTTACTTCAGTCTAGATCCCTCCCATTCTTTTTTTTTCCCCCCTACTATTCTTCATGTACTTAATTTGACACTTGAAACTTAGTCATTCTTGGGCGCCTGGGCGGCTCAAGTCGGTTAAGTGTCTGCCTTCAGCTCAGGTCATGATCCCGGGGTTCTGGGATCGAGTCCCGCATCCAGCTCCCTGCTCAGCCAGGGAGCCTGCTTCTCCCTCTCCCTCTGCTGCTCCCCACTGCTTGTGCGCGCATGCTTGCTCGCTCTCTCTCTGCCAAATAAATATAAATAAAAAACCGAAAGAAACTTAGTCGTTTTTTCTCTTTGGTTTTTTTGTTTTTAAAGATTTTATTTACTTATTTGACAGAGAGAGACACAGCGAGAGAGGGAACACAAGCACGGGGAGTGGGAGAGGGCGAAGTAGGCTTCCTGCGGAGCCCGACGCGGGGCTTGATCCCAGGACCCCGGGATCATGACCTGAGCTGAAGGCAGACGCTTAACGACTGCACCCAGGTGCCCCTCTCTTTGTTTTTTAAAATTATTTTTCTGGGACACCTGGGTGACTCAGTTTAAGTGTCCAACTCCCGATTTTCGGCTCAGGTCATGATCTCAGGGTCGTGGGATTAAGCCCCACATCAGTCTCTGCACTCAGCGTGGGGTCTGCATGAGATCCTCTCTCTCACTGTCCTTCCCCCTGCTTGTGCTTGCTTGCTTGCTGCTCCTACTCTCACTTCCTCCCAGAAATGCTCCTTGATCAGTAGCTCCTCCTTCTCTTATTCTCTCTCTCTCCTGGCAGAGACTTAGAATCTTCTCAGGCACATTCTTTTTATTTGTTGGCTTTGTTTTCCCTTTTCCTTACATTAAAAAGAGAGAGAGAAATGTTGATCATCCTGTCCCTTATACTTTAGCATAGTTTCCCTTACAAAAATAAAATTCACATTTAGCTGTATTCAGGAGAGCTCCCAAAGCTGCCAGCCCACAGAACTGATGTTTTGTTAGACCCTCACTATTTTGAAAGTCATCTTTCTGAACCACCATCTATGTAAACATTGAGGAACTTTCATGCACAGATTCAGACTTCTGGCATCTCCTTGGAAATGCGGAGGTCTAGCAGCACCGAGCACCGAGCTCCGAAGCAGTAAGCACCCAGAGCGGAGCAGCTGCGGCCCGTGTGCCTGTGGCTCGTTGCCCCTCCCCGTTGTCTTCTCTACTCAACTCAGTGGTGGCGTCATTTGCCATTTGCCTCTGCACTTACTGGGGAGTGTGGTTTGTTTTGTTTCATTTCTCTTCTCACTCCCCTCACACCCGTTCCCTCCCCTGCACTGGTGGAGAGAGACTTTCTTATAGTCCCTAACCAGAGAAATATTTGCCTATAGTCATGCTTCTATTTGGGGAAGGACCATGGGATTTTGCCTGTAGCCAGCCTCCTTCACTTCTTTATAAACCCCAAGCGGCCTTGTTGGCATTTGCATTTCCCTGTTGTAGAGAAGAGGATCTGTTGTCCTCCAGCGTGGAGCAGTGTAGAGGTCATTGTCAGGAGGGGCGGTGTGATAGTGCTCTTCAGGCTCACATCAGACCTAAGCTGAGCCCAGGGAGGGGAGAGGACTACGGGGAAGGCCTCGGGCTGGCACTGACCACTTGCAGCACAGTCTTAGGTGGGTTCTCTTTTTATCACCATTTAGTGAAGCTTAGAGAGCTAGTAAGTTAATTGTGGAGCAGAGAAGAAAGGGCAAATGCAGGAGACCTTCTGTGTCAGAGGTTCCCAAGACCACTTTCAAGTTCAGTGATTTGCCAGAAGAATTGACAGAACTCAGAAAAGCTGTAATACTCATGGTTATGGTTTATTACAGCAAAAGAATCAGATGAAAATCAGCAGTGGAAAAAGGCACATAGGGCACAGTCCAGGAGAAGTTTCCTATTGTCCTCTCCCAGTGGAGTTTCACAGACCTAATTTCTCCAGAAACGATGTGTGAAACCACATACAAAGTATTGCCAGCCAGAGAAGCTCCCCCAAGCCTTGGTGTCCAGGGTTTTTACCGGGGGCAGTCACATAGGCATCAGACACCTGCATGACTCGATCTCCAAGCCCCTGCAGACCTCTCAGAGGTCAGACATAAACACAGTATGACCCAGGCCTCAAGCAAACAAAAACAGGTGTTCACCAGAAGTCATGTTGCCGTAAACTGTCTGGCCTGGCTGAGGCCCAGGGTCTGCAAAGGTGCTCTTATACCTGTGGGATGTTTGCGGGCTTAGAGAGAAACCCAGGAGTGGTTGAGGGCCAGGCCTGAAGCGCTTCACAGTATGTATGCCAGGCCTACTGTGCTAGCCCTTTACTGTGCACCCTCCAGAGTAAGAAAAGCCAGATTTGTTAAGGAAAGTAAGGTGGAATGGAGGCAAGGACATCTGACCAGGAAATTGTGCGTCACAGAAGGCTTGGACTGTTATTTGCGATGCTTTTTGGTCCTAAGATCCTGTGACTAGAAGGCAGTTTATAAAACCTTTTCCCTTGTAAGCCAGCACCCAGCACAGTGTTCTGGGGAGGGGGCGCATATATAGAAGAATATTTCAGTCTTCGGGTTGAGGGCATGGATTCCGGAAGGCCTGTGATCTCTTAAGCTGAGATACGAAAGATAACAGGAGTTAACCAAGCAGAGGTGATGGGAGGGGACCCCAGGGGTGGTGTGGAGGCCTTATATATGAAGACTTAGAGTGCTAGCCCCTCTGTCCTGGAGGGCTCACTGTTGCAGTGTGTTAGGCCGGAAGTGGCATGATGTGTGTTTGGGGATTATTCTGGCTGCAGTGTGGCCACCTGGGGAGTGGAGGGGGACGGCTGTAGCCTGACCCAGTGTAGCAGTGCTCTGCCATCAAGAACTGTGCCTTCATTTCACAGTATATACAGATACCGAATCATCATGTTGTACACTTGAAACTAATACAGTGTTCTATGTCAGCTATATTTCAGTAAAAATTTTTTGAAGACAAGATTAAACAAGTTAAAAAGACACCCACTAAAACAAAAATAGAAGCCCTCCACATTTTCAGAAAAGATAGATACCACGTTTTCAAAGAGTTTTTAAAGAATCTACAAAGAAATAAAAGGCATCATATAAAATAATGAGAAACTGGAACCAAATATACGCCAAATTGATAAATATACATGGGCCGAACTAATTTATTTAAAAAAAGAAATTCACATTGAATCATAAAGCAGAATCCAAATCTTGGCTGCATGCAAGGGACCGAAAACAAAATAATTTAGAAATCTTTACAGTTGTGCCAAAAAACAAAACAAAACAACTGTAGGAAGCAGAATTGATAGGACTTAGTGATTTAAGATAATGGGAGGGGAGCCAGAAAGAGCCTCTCTACTTTCAAGCTTAAGCGACATCTGTTCCTCTGATTAATACCAAAAGGACATTTTTGTGACGTTCATTCCTTTCTGTTGGATTTTATCCTGAAACTTTATTTGACTAAACTTGGCTTAAAGGTCAGTTTGCTGGTTTGTAAACATTGGACTGATGATTATCGGAAATTGAAGGTGAAATTGACATGTGGTAGAAAGAACATTGGACCCTAAATCAAACAGACCTGAATTCTAAGTTGAATTTGCCACTCGGTGGCACATCACATTTGGAATTTTTCTTTTCTTTTCTTTTTTTTTTTTTTTTTGACAGAGAGAGACACAGTGAGGGAGGGAACACAAGCAGGGGGAGCGGGAGAGGGAGAAGCAGGTTTCCTGTGGAGCAGGGAGCCTGATGTGGGGCTCGATCCCAGGACCCCGGGATCATGACCCGAGCTGAAGGCAGATGCTTAACGACTGAGCCACCCAGGCGCCCCTGGATTTTTTCTTAAGAGTGGGAATTGTAGGGACACCTGGGTGGTTCAGTTGGTTGGGCGTCTGCCTTCGGCTCAGATCATGATCCCAGGCCCCTGGGATCAAGTCCCGCATTGGGCTCCTTGCTCACTGGGGAGCCTGCCTGCCTCTCCCTCTGCTCCACCCCCTGCTTGTGCTTGCTCGCTCTCTCTCTTTCTCTCTGATAAATAAATAAAATCTTAAAAAAAAAAAAAAAGTGGGAATGGTAGTTGACTCGGGTGACAAAATGGCAGATTAATACAGACCCTGGATTTGAGAGCTTGCTGTGTTGCTTATTAGCTACGGTCAAGTAATTTAACCTTTATCTGCTAAATGGGAATATAATATAGTACCTCCTGTGGTGCTCGAGGATGAATGAGGCAACACCTGTGACGCACTGATGCACCAGGACAGGGTAAGACACTAAGTGGCCCATCGGTGGGGGCTTCCTTATTGTTGCCGCCTCCACTGTTGGCTCCCCCCACGCCTGCCTCTAAGAACAGCGTGTGTCCATGCGAATCCAGCCTGCTTGCATCCAGCTGCACCTGTCACCTGGACAAACATACCTTCCATTTTCCGCACCTTCTCCCATGTAGCGGTTAATAGAATATGATTGGATCATAGCTGCCTCTGGGTCAAGCCTATTTTCCTTTTTAATAAAATGAAGTTTTAATAAGTAGAAATGGATTTTTTGTACTGAAAGGGAGGAATACTTTTATCAGCTCAGATTCTTAGAGTAGAATTAATCACTTAAAATGTGGCATCTCTGTTCGCTTACTGTATTGCTTGCTACTGCTACTTTATTCATACCACTGAGCTCCCAAGTGGTTTTAATTCACTTTACAGAAAAGATACACAGTTCATTCAGATAAAAGTAACTAGATAAGGAAGTCAGAGAAGAGAGGGGTTGGAATTGGTGGACTAACTAGGCCCTAGTCACGGATGGGTTAGCGCCCACCAGGGATGGTGCCCTGAGGTCTCATTAGGCCGTCTCTGCCCCCGAGTCACTGATACAGAAGCTTGGGTGTTGTGACTGCTTCCAGGGGAACGTTGGTCACTGAGTAAACGAGGCTAAAGCAATATTCAGGGCTCTGCTGTGTTTCTCTGGGAGCTCACAGCATCTGTGACCAGGGCTTTTCCTCAGACCTGCCTCAGAGCTGGCACGAATGGGCGGATGTTTGGTTTTCCTCCTCACCCCTCGCTCCTCCTCAGCTAGCAGGTGTGCCTCCTTCTATCGGGTTATTGAAGCTAGAAGCTTGAGAGAGATCCTCTCTCTCTCTCTCTCTCTCGTAAGTTTATTTACTTATAATACATATAATTTAAGTATAATACAATTCTCTTGATAAAGTGTTCCATTCGGTGGATTTTGATATACTCTGAGTCATGGGAGTCGAACGTTTCCCCGGTCCCAGAAGAGTCCCTGAGGGGTTGCTCCCCGCCCCTCCCGGACTTCCCTTCCCTCCCAGCCATGCAGAAACACAAGTCTGTTTTCGGTGGCTTTGCCTCACTGGACTGCTCGCGTCACTGGAAGCATGTATTATCTGGTCCTTTGTGACTGGCCTTTTGGGGGCGTAATGTTTTCAAGGGTCATCTGTGTTGAAATGTGCATTAGCGCTCGTTCCTTTTACAGTTGTGTTGGATGATGCCGCATTTGGTTTATCCAGCCATCCTGTGCTGCCTATCTGGGTGTAAGAGATGTTCTCAAGGGGCACCTGGGGTGGCTCAGTTGGTTAAGCGACTGCCTTCGGCTCAGGTCATGATCTCAGGGTCCTGGGATCGAATCGCGCATCGGGCTCCCTGCTGGGCAGGAAGCCTGCTCCTCCCTCTCTCACTCCCCCTGTTTGTGTTCCCTCTCTCGCTGTCTCTCTCTCTCTGTCAAATAAATAAAAAATCTTTAAAAAAAAGATGTTCTCGATTTCTTCCTTTCTCCGACTTCCACATCAGTCCATCTGTGAATAGTGCCCATTCTCCTTCCAAAATGCACAGTCCGAGCATCCGTAGCACCTCACCACCTCAGCAGCCGCCTCACGGTCTTGGCTCCCCTGCTTCCGTTCTCCACACGCCAGCAGCAGGGACCTCACATGGATCAGGTTGTCTAACTTCTCTCCTTACAGCCCTTGCTGTGTCCTGCAAAGCCCCGCATGAGGGTGTTGCAAAATCTGATGCCTTCAGGGGACAGGCAGGGCCAAGGGCAGCGGGAGCAGGCACTCCTCACCTCAGGACCTACCGGGTCATCTCTGCAACGCCCTCATGTTCTTCACTCTCCCGCTGACTGGTTTTAGACAAAACAGCCTTTCCGTTCCTCACACAGGCCAAGCTGCTTTTGTCCTCGGGTCTTTGTGCAGGCTGTGCCCACTGCCTGGCATCTCCTCCCTGGACCCTTTCTTCACGCCAGCGCGGCCCCCCCCCCCACCCCTCCCGTTGCCCTATCTGTGCTCGGCCCACTCCCCGGGCTGTGGGGATGACCTGCCCCAGCGTCCGCCCGCCTCCCCGGGGCCAGCACTTAGCGTGGCTGCCGGAGCTGGTCCACTGAGGGAGGGGTGTGCTTGCTGCGTGTGTCAAGCATTAGTCATTTTAAGATGTGCTCAAAGATGAGTGTGGAGAATAAATCGCTGGAAAACAAATGACCATTTCTAAGCAAAAATAAGTTGTCTTTTTGTGGGATTTCACACTCATTTGGGTAACAGGTATCTTTACTGATGCTGTGTATAATCATAAGGGAGTGTGTATAGGTAGAAATGTAAACCTCCTCATCGAAAAGGATATTTGTTTTCATTATATACAGGGGTGAGAGCCAGTTCCTGGATTCTCGGGTACACCTCTCTGCCACTTAGAATGTTCTCCACCACAATTCTTTCTTTACCGTTGTATTTCTTCCCCCTGGTGCTCCTCATTCACCAACAACACACGCAAAATACGGGTGTTTTAATGATTTGGAAATAAACTGGGACCCATACTCTGGTCACTTATTGATGATTATGATCCTTCTTATCCTCCTTGAAATAAAATTCACTATGATAATGTTTAGATCTCAGGACATAAGAGAGTTAAAAGTGATTGACGTCTGGAAGAGTTCAGAGCTTGCTTTCCTCCTTGACTTTTCACACTGTCTACAGAATGCAGTTTGGAACCCACAGATCTCATACAGGGTATCCTGGTGATACTTGAAAAACTACAAGAAATAAATTCACTCATGTATTTTGCCTCACATTCACTATTATTTTTTCTCTCTTTAGGTGCTATTTCAAGTGGTTTCAGGCTGGAAGAGTCTCCATTTGTTCCCTATGACTTTATGAACAGCAGTACTTCTCCAGCCAGCCCTCCGGGTTCAATAGGAGATGGCTGGCCACGTGCCAAATCGCCTAACGGCTCTAGCAGTGTTAACTGGCCACCAGGTAAAGTGCTGACCGCTTCTTTCACGAGACTCTGCTTCCCTTACTTGTCATTACCGCTAGATGCGCTAGTGATATAGGCCCGTTCGGGCGGACCGGCCTGAGCTCTGCCACGGGTAGGAAGGATGCACACAGGACGCACGGAAAGCTGAGCATCAGGGCTCAGGCAGAGGAGCCAGTCTAGCCTGTCACCAGTGCCTTTATGCTCCAGGCAGTGAAGGGGGAAGGAGTCCCGCCGGCCGGCATGAGGAATAAAATAAAACCTTTGTTCCGGGTTCCTCTTCATCAGCACCAGGGGTCTGGACTGAAGCATTACCAGGAATGGACTTACAGCCTTTTTTTCTGTTTGCTTTGCTATGGCTTGTGATTTAATAAAGCATTTAAAATGTTACCGTTAGGGGCGCCTGGCTGGCTCAGCCGGTAGAGCACACAACTCTTGATCTCGGGGTTATAAGTTTGAGCCTCACATTGGGTATAGAGCTTAAAAATAAAATCTTTTTTTTTTTTTTTAAGATTTTATTTATTTGAGAGAGTGTGAGAGAGCACGAGCAGGGGGAAAGACGGAGAGAGAGAAGCTGACTCCCTGCCGAGCAGGAAGCACAATGTAGGGTTTGAGCCCAGGACCCTGATATCCAAGATCATAACCTGAGCCGAAGGCAGGCACTCAACCGACTGAGCCACCTAGGTGCCCTTATTATTATTATTTTTAAGATTCTGCTTTTGGGGTGCCTGGGTGGCTCAGTCGCTTGAGCGTTTACCTTCGGCTCAGGTCATGATCTCGGGGTCCTGGGATCGAGCCCCACATCGGGCTCCCTGCTCGGTGGGGAGTCTGCTTCTCCCTCTCCCCTTGCTTATCCTCATGTGCTTGTTCTCTCTCTCTCTCTCTGTCAAATAAATAAAATCTTTTAAAAATAAAATAAATTCAAAAAGTAAAATGTTACTGTTTAAAAAATATATAAACCCCAAGAAATGATTCCAGTTGCAGAAATACGCAAGTTATTCATAAACAGCAGCTTATGCTACACTAATAGTAGTACTGAATCAGTCTCTCAGAGTGCTGGCATTAACTGGAAAATATTTGATAATTGCATAGGCTTTAGGAATACAAGTTTTGCTTATTTAATAATGGATCTCTAAGTGATGATTAAGCCTGAACTAATTTTAAGTTTTCATTTCCAGAATTTCGCCCTGGTGAACCATGGAAAGGTTATCCAAACATTGACCCTGAAACTGACCCTTACGTCACTCCTGGCAGTGTCATAAACAATCTTTCAATTAATACTGTGCGGGAAGTTGACCACCTCAGGGACAGGAACAGTGGTACGTAGGCGGGTACAAGACAGAATTTCTGAATGATGCCGGATGACGCTAAAGTTTAAGGATGGTTCACAGAGGATGTGATACTTTCAGCCCATCACAGCATCTGACATCCGAGGGAGTCATGAAAATAAAAAGTGAATTCTCAATTTTCCCATAGGTGGTTTTTTGCCACTTTAAAAATGATGAGGATTTATTATAATTTGATATAGTAAACATATACATTCACCTAACACAAAGGACCAACAAAATTTGCTTTCCATGAATTATAGTAGCAACTGAAAGGTTGTTACCTACTTTATAACAAGTTTCAGTGTTGTGATTAAGAAATGGGTGTTTCATATAAAAGATGTTATATTATCATTCATTTATACATTCTTATTAAGGAACTTTTGTGTGAGGAAGCAATTTAGCTTTCTTTGTCTCTCCAAAAGTGTAAATTAAGACCAATGTAAGGGTCCCTCCAGTTCGGATGCACTTTTTAATGGGTTATCAAACACAGTCATCCTACCACCTACCGTATAGTTTTCCCTCACCGCAGTCATTTAAAGTATTCTCTGCATGCACCTGAAGGAAGGCGAAGGGAGTGAGAGAAAGTCCTTTGTTTCCGTTCGAAACCTACATCCTCCTATTCCTCTAAACAGTTTATGACACATAAAACTGCATTTTACGTTAAGTATATCATTTTGTTAAGAGGTGTTTGCCGTATCACAATGGTAAGGAAAGAATCCTCATTCTAAAATGGCTGAACAGACCACTGTATAGAAATAAAGTACCTATCGCTGTCCCAGCAGAACAGGGACAGAGCCAAGGGGAGAGCCTCATGGCCTTGTATGTAGTTAATGGAAGAATCTGGCAGCTTGCAGAAATAGGCTTCTTTGTGGAAGATTGTTAGTCAGGAGAGGAGTTTAGATTTGATGTTAGAAGACAAGAACCATTGAAGGTTTTGAGTGGAAGTCTTGCCATTGAAGGCAGGTAGTCTGACAGTGGCGAGCAGAAGGGATGGAGTGGGAGGCTAGGTCGGAGTTATTACAGATCCAGACGACAGTCCAGCCTGGAGCGGGGACTAGTAGTCGAGGGGGTTTCGAACATAGGGGGAAAGCCTAGGTTTGGGGAGGCTGCTGTGGGGCATGATGGAGGGTGAGGGCCTGCTGGTGCCAGGCTGCCCCGGGGGGAGGGGGTGGTCTGGTGAGAAGTCGCTGGAGTTCAGTCAGGGGTTTGGGGGCAGGAGGACCTAGCCCTTCTTCTGGAGCCCAAAGTGGGACGCAGAGCCAGTGTGGTCTCAGTGTCAGGCAGAGGAGGGAAGCTACCTCGCTGAGCCACAGTCAGAACAGTGAGCCAGCCCCCTGGGCATGCTGTCGTGAAGGCAGGAAGGAAGGTGCAGTCATGGGCACCGTCCTGGGACCCCAGCATCCGTTTCCCTCACCGGAAGCTTCTGCTCATTCTTCAAGCGCCATGCCCCTTGCTCTGGGGATAACTAACCGGGCTCTTCCCCCACATAGGGTCATCCTCATCCTTGAACACCACGCTGCCTTCAACTAGTGCCTGGTCATCCATTCGTGCCTCCAACTACAACGTTCCCCTCAGCAGTACAGCACAAAGCACTTCAGGTGGGCCTTATCCTGGGCTTGCCGATGCCCTGTCAGAGGAGTGGGGTACTCAGCACCTGTGGCTGGGGCTGCTGTGGGGCAGTCTGCTCTTTACCTGAAGTCTTCTCGGGGAGGTAGGAGAGTATATTTTGGAACCTGAGAAGAGACTTGTAGCACCATTTGTCCCTTTCTGAGATTGACTGGACCCAGCAGTCATTTCTAAAACAGTCCCCTTTCCCTGAGCCGCTCTCGCTCTCTCGTCTGAGAGCCAGCTCGTTAAATGCAGTTTCATTCGAAGCAATTCTCAAATGAGGCAGCTTTTATTTTTGTAATTTCCAATCCTTGGCAGACTGATATTTCTGTAACGTATAGCAAACGTGACCTTGGAATTGCTGGAAAAGTGATCATACTTGGGAGCTGGGGCCATGTCTGGTTGCGGTCTGCTTTTGGATGCTCGCTCTGCATTTCTGTGCTTGTTCTGTCAGAGACCAGTGAGAGCCCGTGTGGTGACCAAGCTTCCCACCACACTTCCAGTCTCGCTGACTTAAAGGATGTTCACTTTATGAATCAAGTAGAAACATAGTGAACAGTGACAGAAGTTACAGAATTTTCCATCCACTTCTGCCCCCTTGTGGTTTTGTAGGATTATGTTGAACGAGTTGCACACCCCCATGGCCATGAGGCAGCACACATCAGGAAGTGAGCTTTCTTCTCCTCCTCCTCTTTTTTTTTTTAAAGCTACACAGGCCTGGGGTTGAATCTTGGCTGTGCACAGGACCCATAGGCAAGTTGTTAACCTCCCTGACCTCGGTAGGCTGTGTGTCAGGACTAGAGCTAGTCGCACCAAGTGCTGCTCGGCACGGAGAGGTGCCCGGTGGACGTCGGCTGTGAGGACTCTCCCTGAGTTGGGGCCACTTTTGTGGTCCTTTTTCCCATGTGTAAATCAGAGTTCTAAAATGTATTTAATGACCTATGTGACGCTCTCAAGTGACTCAGTTATGGTCATAAAGGTAAGGAGTTCCCAGTTGCTGTTTTAGACCGGTTGAAAGCAGTGTTTTTTGTTTTGTTTTGATTTTGGTTGCAGTATAGTTTTGTACACTGGGCTAAGAATTTCATAAGTCTTGAAATTTTTAATAGACCAATGGTTTGAGTGTTTTGAGTCAAGGGAGCAGCTTTTGGCTTTTGTGGGGTTTTTTTGGCGGTTTGAGTTGGGGACTTTTAATAGAGTTTCTTTTGGGGGGAGAATTGGGTGCTGTCGTTATTTAAATTTTCTCTTTGCTAAAAGCATTATCTCCCCCCCCCCCCCCCCCTGTGTTTTTTCCCTGTGAGTAGCCAGAAATAGTGATTCCAAATTGACATGGTCTCCTGGTTCAGTTACAAACACCTCTCTGGCTCATGAGCTGTGGAAGGTCCCTTTACCACCTAAAAACATCACTGCTCCGTCCCGCCCACCTCCGGGACTGACTGGTCAGAAGCCACCCTTGTCTACGTGGGATAACTCTCCCCTTCGTGTAGGTGGAGGATGGGGGAATTCTGACGCCAGGTACACCCCAGGTGAGACGAACATGATGCTCGGGATGGTTTCTTGCTGTTTCTTTGCTGAACAGGAATGCACAGTTCAGTCTAACAGAGACCTGTGCGTTACCCGCTATAAAGTAGGATTCAAACTTAGACGTGCGACTCCCCGCACATTGCCATCTTCCGCAATTTTTAGGTCTTTGTGAGTCTTAAATTTTACTTGAAAATGTACCTGGTTTACTTAAGAACACGTGGCCAAAGCCACACTAGTCAGTGGTCAGGTTAACAGAATGGACGTCACGTCTCTTTCAGAAGTTCCCCGGAGCCTGAGGACATCTGCTCACGTCCTGCTCGTGGCAGGCACGCAGGGTCGCAGCGTGCTGGGCAGAGAGGCTGGGGAAGGGGGAGCAGCCCGGCTGGGCCTGTTTGGGTGGCAGCTGGGCCTGACCGTGTATGATTTCAGCAGGGACATGTGAGAGTGGAAGGAGGTACTGGGAGTTAACCATGCGGGGCCAGCAGTCCCAGGAAAACCGCCCCCCGGCGTCCCCTTCCTGCTCTTCCTGCACACGACTCGCACTGCATTCGGACTGGCATTGTGTCCCCACGCTGACACTCACACACACAGATTGAACTAGCTGTCTACCAGTTGTACCAGTAAACAGTCTTGGTCTTCATTCTCCTCCATCCCAGAACTGTAGCAGACCTTCTCATCTCTAGGCTGAAAATAGTAAAAACTTCATAGCGATGTCCAAGCTTTAGATAGGTGATTGGGTGAAAGAAAGCTTGCCAGTGTTTCCTTTGGGAAAAAGTTCTAAGGGACGGGGAGTGGAGTTTTGATTCCATGAAAGGATACAGCTACTGAATGCACATGAATGTAGTCGGTGTCCTGTGTGAGCGGTTCTTTCGGGCCGCAGGCGCTTCTGGGCACCAGCTGCATGGCCGGTGGTGGCACGGTGACGGGAGAGGATACGGTCCCCGGGGCCCCGCACTCAGGGGGGCTGGTGGAACCGAGTAAGGGTCGACCAGGCAAAGCAGAGAGGACACGTATGCCAAGGCAAGCAGGCCAGGAAAGCGCTAGCAGTCCTGTGGGAGTTGCCAGAGACTTGGGGTTGGGGTGAGCCAGTGCAGGGAGAGATGAGTAGGCAGGCGCCATGTCACAGCGCAGTCTTCCTCAGGCACGCCGACGTGTTGCTGAGGTACCTCAGACACTCAGGAACGACTGGATCCAAAAGTCGTGCTGCTGGGAGCTCGGGCGCCCTGGGGCTGAGCAGGAAGGTCAGTCTGGGAGCTCCTCGGGAGCCAGCCAGACACAGAAACATCTGGGCGATTGCAAGCTCACTCTTTCCGATTGAAGTCCAGTGGACACACAGCATGCGGTAGTTTCAGACGTACGACCAGTGATTCAGCAGGTCTCTACGTGACGCTGTGCTCACCTCAAGTGTAGCTACCATCTGTCCCCACACACTATTCCAGTACCATCGACTGTATTCCCCATGCTGAACCTTTTCCTGTATCTTCTTCATTCCCTAACTGGAAGCCTGGACCTCCCTCTCCCCCTCCCATTTTACCCACCCCAACCCCCACCACCCTTGCCCCAGCAACCTTCAGTTTGCTCTCTGTATTTATAGGTCTGATCCAGCTTTGTTTGTTTTGTTTTTTTTTTTTTAAGTTCCACATACAAGTGAGATCGTATGGTATTTGCCTTTCTCGGACGTATTTCAGTTAGCATAATACCTTCTAGGGCCATCCATGTTGTCACATGAGGCAAGATCTCATCCTTGTTTGTGCCTGAGTAATACTCCATTGTGTATTTATGCCACATTTTCCTTATTCATTTGTCTATTGAGGGACACTGATTGAAGGTTTTTAAATCCCCTTAGAGATTGACACCCTGTGACATATGCCTGCAGAGTCATCAGACCATACCTTAGATCATCACAACCGAGGCCTTTCCCCAGAAGTTCTATTTTGAGATCGTTTTAGCTTTGCCAAAGGATGGCAAAGGGATACGGCCCTTTGTGCTCCCTTGCCTGCTGTGTGATGAGCTGGGGGCTGTCTGAGCTCACTCTCCCCAGAGGCAGAGCCACCTGGCCTGGGGAAGTAAGGCCTGGTCAGAGCTGGTGTGAGCGGCCCCCAGAGCTGCGGGGAAATTGCCGCAGTAGAAGTGCAGGCGGCTGGGCGGGCAGGGCAGGGTGCCAGGGGCCCAGGTGCTCCTCCCAAGCAGCCATCACTTGACTGGAATGTGTTTGTCCTCAGTGTCATTCGGGCCCCAGCTGTGGAAAACTGACTTGCCCTTCTTTGTCCTTAGGTTCCAGCTGGGGTGAGAGCAGCTCAGGGAGAATAACAAATTGGCTTGTTCTAAAGAACCTTACACCTCAGGTAAGAATATCAGGCATCCTGGCCAATAGGCACAGGCCAGGTAGCACGGGAACAGAGGGTTCCAGGCTTGAGAGGAGGTCCTACCCAGGCCTCCCACAGGCTACTGAGTAGACCAGGCCGAGGAAGTAACAGAGGATGATCTTTGGATGGCTCAGGCAGGCTGTGGTCTGCCCCAGTTTGTTTACACTACAAAATGTGCACGGAGCGGACCAAAATTGATTCCTCAGTCTCGCTCCAGAGATGCTGCTGGAGTAGGAGTAGGTCCGGGCTAGAATCGGGGTCTGTACTTTCATGCAGGTGGTCCTTGTACTGCAGTCGAGAAATCCTGGTCTGCCCTCGTAGATGAGAAAATCTCCTTAGGCCCTGGACCACCCCTCCTCTGGAGGCTGGATGTTAAGAGCCCACCCCCTCCTCTCCCAGGGAGCAGTGCCTTGATGAATCCTGTCCTCAGGGCAGGGAAGAGAGAAGACATGAAGCCACAGCAGGGGCATGGCTAACTAAGGAAGTGGGGATCTGGGGAGTGTCCAGGAATCTAGAGGCCACAGAGGTATGGCTCTGGGACCAGTGGAGGTGGGGAGGGGGGCACTGGACCCCGTCACAGCAGTGAGTCCCAGCGAAGAGTGTCAGCAGGAGCACAGAACCTCGGGCAGGAAAGAGAGGAGCAGAGTCCCAGCCTGGGACAACCTCCCTGGATGGTCCTCGTGACAGATCATCTAATTGGCGGCTCCCCACACTCTGTCTCCTAGATCGATGGCTCAACTCTGCGTACTCTGTGCATGCAGCATGGCCCACTGATAACATTCCACCTGAACCTCCCACATGGAAATGCTTTGGTCCGTTACAGTTCAAAAGAAGAGGTAGTGAAGGCACAAAAGTCTCTGCACATGTAAGTTGGCTGTCTGGTGCCCTCATGATTGGAAGAGTTTGAGTTCCCTTGTGTGTGGAAACAGCTGATGACTGTGTGTCATCTCCGGGCCAGCACGTGGGGCCCTGCAGTAAGAGTGCTTCGTAATGCGGCAGCCTCGCTCTGTCTTGGGTTCCAAGGTCAGTACGCCTAAGGGGAAGCATCACCCCTCAAAATGGCCCTAGACGAATCTCTTAAATCACTTATAGGAGACAAAAAAAGCCTTGATCTGTCTAGATACCACAACCACACGAGTGGGTCAGGTTTTGCCGTGGGCCCTGAAGAGCCCTGGGCCAGGCCTGGCGCCACCACCCCCCTCCGCCCCTCCTCCCCTCACCTTTTGAGCAGAGGCTGAGTGCTCCCCTCACTTCGAATCAGACCCTTGAGACGCCCCGAGTCTTCACCGCATCCCCTCTGTCTCTTCCCTCCAGGTGTGTATTGGGGAACACTACTATTCTTGCTGAGTTTGCCAGTGAAGAGGAGATCAGCCGTTTCTTTGCACAAAGTCAGTCTCTGACCCCTTCTCCCGGCTGGCAGTCTCTCGGGTCCAGCCAGAGCCGGCTGGGCTCCCTCGACTGTTCCCACTCGTTCTCCAGCCGGACCGATCTCAATCACTGGAATGGTGCTGGGCTGTCGGGAACTCACTGTGGAGACCTTCACGGCACTTCACTCTGGGGGACCCCACATTATTCCACAAGCCTGTGGGGTCCTCCCAGCAGCAGCGACCCCCGGGGAATTAGCAGCCCATCCCCCATTAACGCTTTTCTTTCTGTTGACCACCTGGGTGGGGGTGGAGAGTCCATGTAACGTGTCAATGTAGACTCACGAACTGTGACCTCAAGAAGCGTAAAGAAAGGAGCACTAAGTTGGGCTCGCCGCCTGCAGCCAGGGGCCACCTGTGGGAACAGCTCTTCTCTGCACATTTTCCACTTTGTTTTCCCTGAAACATATCAGTTTGAATACTTGAATCATGCAGGCCAATATTATAATGTGAAAAGGTATCTATCTATTTACACTCCCAAATAGCGCCATACATGCTAAACCGTATAGAATGAGCTCACTTGTGTATATTCATCATGTTTAGCCTTTGGGTTCTTTTTTTTTTTCCTCCCCACCCTGTCTCTCCTTCCCTTCCCAATTTCCTTCCCCATCCCTCACCCCCCGTTTTCCTCTCTCTTTTTCTTTCTCGCTCTCTCTCTTTTTTTTTTTTTTAAAACCATTTTTTTGGGCTGATAATGTATGAGCTTTTAACTTTGCACTGAATGATGTTCTCTCGTCTAATCGGCAATATGGGGGGGCAGCTGTTCCGGTGTAAATGTTTACTCAAGGATGTTCTTAAAGGTGTGCGCTCTCTACTATGCCTTGATGTTTGCCTACCTTACTGTGGTGTCGTGGAGTTTAAAAGACCCGAGTTCTGATGCTGACGTAGGACTATAAATGAAAGTATTGCACCAGTGTTTTCATGTTCTAAAACTAAAGAATTTCGCTCTGCAGTTTGAAAAACTGTGGCCACAGCTGTGACTTGCAGCCCCCCTGCCACCCAGGACGGGCCCTGCACTTTGAATAGGCTTTCCATTTTGTTTTGAAGGTTCCCACGGTGAACCTTCTTGTTTACAGATTTTTTTGTTTGTTTTTTGAGAAAAAAAAATGTTTACTCTTCCATCATTTAAAAAAAATTTAAAAGACAAAAAAAAATAAAAAACAATGGAGGATGATTTACAAGATGCTTTCTATCTCTGGGAAAAAGGAGCAGCATTTGGCCATGTTCTTTTGTTTTCTATTCCTGTCCTAAATCCAAGAGCATGGTTCTCAGGAAAACCAGTTACCCAGTTAGGAAAAAAAAAAATTTTAAAAATAAAAAAATAAAAAAATATCTCCTTGTAGTTTCTTATAGGAAAAAAAAAAACACGAAAACCCCAACTTTTAGCACTGATACTACGTATTGCTCTGTTAAAGAATTTTCTCTGCCAAAAAAAAGAAAAAAAACAAAAAAACGCTTAAAGCTGGAGTTGACATTCTGCTTTCAGATGCTTTTTATTAGTGAGTGATGATGGTTTGCTAATAATCAATAGGTGATAATTTTTTGTAACCCCATCAAGTGGCTCTCTCTGTTTCTGCTCTCCTGTGACTGTGTTAATGTTGAACTGTTGTACCTTAAAGCCGAAATCAGTAACTATGCATACTGTAGCCGGTATTGGGCTTACAGAATTGTTCGTTGTATAAAGAAAATTTTAAATGTTGTTGCAAACTAACGAGTTATACCATTTTTAAACTTACTTTCTCCTCGCCCCCTTTTTTTGCCCACAAATGGTATTATAATGCTTGCTTAGTCAAAGAAGACGGGCCAAACAAGGGTAAACATTTTAACAGCGCAGAATTTGCCATCATTTCATTGCCTTGATCTAACTGTTTGTGTCCTAAGATGCAAAAGAAGTCAGTGGCTTTTAACTGTTTACAAATAGAATGTGATTGTAAAATGTACAGTTTGGTTGTGTTTGAATTATGAAATCCTTCCCGATATAATAAACCATGACTTTTTGGCTGCTCAACATTAATTGTCTCTTTTTTGTGAATTTCTTTGTACGCTCTTTTTTACAATGAACGTTTCAGCGTTGCTGTATATGAGGGTCCTCATAGAGCAACCGAGTACAAATCTAAGCAAATATTTGAACATTCTATCCGAACTTCTCCACAATTTCACCCTGAAATAATGTGAGGACAATGGGAAACTGTAGCTTGCTCCTTCCTACCCTCTCTGAGCATCTTTGGGATCTTGTTGCTCAAAGCTCTCCTGTGACTTCATCTTCCCCACCATTTGTGCCCATCTCAAGCCTCAGCAAGAGACCATTTGGAACATGAAGCTTAATGACTTGCCAGTGTTCTAGTGTTAAACTCTCATACCTCTGTTACAAAATGAGAAATGCCACAACCTGGACTGGCCTTTTTCTTCCCCCTTCATGGCCCTCTCTCCTGACCGCGGGAGCTCTGGGGCAAAACCTGTGTGTGTATCCCAGCGTATGACTTCAAATCCTGCTCCGGCTTGCCAGGTGTGAGCTAATGTTGGACACCTTCCTATAAGCAAATGTTGTTCAATGCATTCAATGTATATTGACTTCCATACTGGTTTTTCCAAAAACCAAAGGTAGCTTTGAAAAACCACGTTTGGAAATGTTTGGAACGTTAAGCTGATTGACCTTTTGGGGCTTTGAGTAGTATATAATTGAATTCATAACTGCGTTAATTGTATTGTTAAAGTGTTTGGGAGTTTTTTGCGCTTGTTATGTGGAAATAAAGTGTTTGATTTAAAAAATTAAAAAGTGGTTTTGGTTTTTGCCTAGTCCTTAAATCATTACAGCTCTGTTCCCTGAGCGGCCGTGTGACTCCGAAGTCCACTGTAACCTCTCTCAGCTGCTGGAGCCTTAGTCCAGGCCCTTACTCTGCCCTCGACATTCCCCTGGCCAGATGGCCTCGAGTCACAGCCCGCCTGCAGGAGGCGCTCTAAACGCTTTCACACATCCGGTCATGCATTATTCCCACGTACAGCTCACAGCAGCCATGAGGTTCCCGCAGCCCCGGGAGCGTGCCTGGCCCGGCTCACCCGCGTGCACGTGCTGTCCCCAGCACGAGCAGGCACCTCTGTCCCACCCCCAGTCGCAGTCGCTTGCTACGGGAGCGTCATCCCCCCTCCGGTCAGTATCTTGAGGCACTGGGCCAGGCCACCGGCTGGTGACTGAGCTCTTGCTCATCTGGGTAGGCCACGTGCTCAGACGCGTGGTAGGTGCCGAGTAAATACTGGAAGGAATGACAGCCCATCCCCCGTTGACATTTGAGAACCGAAAATCGCCGTAGTGCCACTAGTCGAACTGGGTGCAGCGGGGACAGTTGAGGTGAAGTTCTTGACAGGTGGGCGGCGAGTCAAATCTGGGTTCAAGGGTACGGAGAGAAGAGCGTGAAGAAGGGTGGGGGGTGAAGGGGGCAGACTGTGTGTTTGGATCACACACAAATGGAAGTCGCACTGAGCAAGTTGGCTCGCTGTTGGGTTAAAAGACCATTTCCGAGCATGGGAGCACTGGTCTCCCCCTTCTCCAAAACTTAGACCAATTCCTGTGGAGCCTTTGGTGCCAGATGCAGGCAGCGGGGTCACTGAGCCAGAGCCAGAATCGCAACCCCAGTGAGCTTTGGGGGCCCCTTCCAGACACCCAGCCCCGGGCCCTGGCAGGGCTTCCTCCGAGCAGGCATTCACAAGGTCATGGGAAAGGGGAACGGCTGTGGTGGTAAGTTAAGGGTCTTCCGCATGCCCGGTGCTTCAAACTCCTCTTTCTCCCCCGGCCTTCAGAGCACCCCAGCCCGGCCCTGGAACGGGAAACGAAGTCCTAGCGCAGTGGCTCTCAGGTCGCCCGCCAACACACCCCTAAAGTTCAGTAGAGAATGGAGGAAGTGCATCTTGGGATTGGGGGCAGAGTTTTAAGCTCTGCATTTTAGAGTTAACACCACGTAGGAATGTTGCATTCTCCGTGGTATCTGTTTTCATCTAGAAATAAGTGTTTCGGGTAGCCAGTTACATTGCTCTGATGCGTGGGAGCGACGGGCCATGGTGAGGCCCAGGAGCCCCACTTTGAGAAGCAGGCTCGACCCTTGGTTCTGGTCGGCTTGAGTAGCAGAGACTGAGCTCCAGCAAAGGGGCAAGAGAGTGACTTCCCCGAGTCTCGGAGCCCCGTCCAAGCCTTGGAGATGCTCCTGTCCTGGCTGGCTGTTGACCCACTAGGTAGGGAAGCACCCCAACATGCTGGTAGAGCAGGACTCAGCTCTGGACAGTGAGGGGAGCTGCATCCGAGGTCCAGCCAACTTATAGGAAAAGACAAACTTCAGGTGACCCTGGGACCTGAGCAGTCCGTAGGCTGAATCCAACTCATGGACCTCCATTACGACATTACCCCACCACTGGACCACCCAGGGTTCCACTGACTTACTTGGTTTTTTAACCAACTTTTTAAAATCAATTTCTTGACAAAGTTGAAAATTGGCCATGTCCTTACCGTGTGGAAAATCAGTGCCGTTTGCCATACACAAACGGGGGCTGTCAAAAACTCAGGCACACAAAAATGTCCTCAGTTCTGCTGTATTCAATCCAATTCGGTCAAAGTTAAAGGGGGAAATTAGAAAGTTGGGGAGAGAGAGAGAGAGACGTCCTGCCCGACGTGGCCAGACGCATGGCCAGGGCAAAGCGGTATTTGTGCGTGATGCAGTGTTACCTCCTTCGACTGAAAAGCTCTCAGGTTACCCTCAGCCCCGGGGGTGGTTCCCCTGCACTCAGCAGAAACCCCAAGCTGCTTCCCTCGGCCTGCACAGGCCCTGCGTGCCCTGCCCTCCCCCGCTGCCCTCCACTAGCTCAGTGCCCTGGGCCCTGCTGGCTTCCCGCCCATCCTCCAGCACTCCTGACCCTTGCTGTCCTGTAAACTGTGGTGGCCCCATTGGTGAGGGCTGGCTGCTCCTCACAAGGGGCCTGGGGACCTCCTCCTCCTCCTCCAGTCACAGCCTTCGGGAGCAGCCCCTCCCTGCAAGACTTGCTGAGGAAAACGGAATTGGTCCATATTCAGGGATGGGAGAGATGCAGTTTCCCCAGCGATGCAAGGACCAGCGCGAGCTCCTGCTCTGGAGCTTCAGCCGGCAGAGTGTCGGGGGTGGGGGAAGTTTGTAGGAACCCGGGGAAGAAAACTGGGTCTGAGCCGTCCCGCTGTCCTAGAAAGGCCGCCATCTGGGCGGTGTGTGCGAATGGTGGTGGGGGAAGAGGTCGAGCCGGAGAGGGGCTTGCAGTGAGAGCCTGACAGACCCCGGCAGAGCACGGCCAGGTGAGCACGGCCAGGTGAGGGGAGTGCAAGCTGCCCAGAGGAGCCAGGCTTTGGAAGAGGCAGGAAACAGGGTTTCCGGAAACCAGAAGCGGAGGGAGGGTAGGCAGGGGAAGTTCCAAATCCAGATTGAGAGTAGAGTTTCAGAATAAACAAGACGGAATCTGAGATGGTTAATTTTATGTGTCAGCTTGGCCGGCCATGGCCCAGTATTGTTCTGGAGGCTTCTATGATGGCACTTTTGGATGAGATTGACATTTAAATCAGTAGACTTTGAGTAGACTTGAGTAGAGCAAATTGTCCTCCAATCAGTTGAAGGCTTGACTAGAACAAAAAAGGCTGCCGTCCCCTGAGCAAGAGGAAATTGGGCAGCAGACAGCCTTTGGACTTGAACTGCACCATCTTCCTGGTGCTCCCGCCCTTGGACTACCGTGCAAGTTCTGGACTTGCCAGCTTTTATAATCATGTGAGCCAATACCTTAAAATAGATCTCTTTCTCTCTCTATGTACACATCCTATTGTTTCTGAATTTCTGGAGAACCTTGATGAATGAATCACAGAGTGAGACCGTTCTCAGAAAGCCGTTGAGTGTGTGGAAGCTGGGTCAGAACCGCTCGTGAGTTACTGGATGCGGAGTAGTTAGGAAAACAGTACTTAGCAAAACAAACTATTTCAAGCGTATGTCTCCAGTAGGTTGTGACTTCTGCTCCCACTCCAAGAGCATTTACTTGTTTTTTTTCTTTTTAAGATTTATTTGAGAGAGAGAGAGCATAAGCAGTGGGGGCGGGGGGAGAAAGAGAGCATCTCAAGCAGACTCCGTGCAGAGCCCAACCCGGGGTTCGATCCCACAATCCTGAGATAATGACCTGAGCTGAAACTAAGAGTCGGACACTTAACCTACTGAGCCAGCCAGGTGCCCCTACTTCTCTCTTTTTTTTTTTTTTTAAGATTTTTTATTTTTAAGTAATCTCTATGTCCAACGTGGGGCTCGAACTCACAACCCTGAGATCAAGAGCTGCATACTCCGCCAACTGAGCCAGCCAGAAGCCCCTACTTCTCTTTTGTTAATAACAGCTTTATTGAGATACAATTCGCCTGCCATACAACTCACCCACTGAGAGTGTATACACCAGTCACAAAGTTTGTGCCCTCGTGGCTTCAGTCGAGTTTAGGACCTTTCCATCATTGAGTCCTCACTAGAGCACTGATTGCATATTTTCTCTCCAACCACCCAGCCCCAGGCAGCTACTAATCCACTCTGTCCCTAGAACTCTGCCTCTCCTGGACACTTCGTATAAACCCTCTAGGGCCTACATTGTGTATCTGCGTCCGGTGAGCACAGGTTCCACGGAGCATCGTGTTTTCCAGCTTCCTCCACGTTGTGCCATGGGCCCGCATGTCCTTCCTCCGATTGCTGAGCAGTATTCCACTGTACGGATGGACCACATTGTGTTTATCCATTCATCGGTCGACGGACCGTTTGGGCTGTTTCCACTTTTTGGCCGTCGTGGATAAGGCCGCGCTGAACATTCGCAGTGTGTGAGCGCAGTAGCTTCCGCAGAGAATGTGATTGTCTGCTTCTCGACCATGTGGTTCATGGCGAGCGCACAGCCACCATGCAGGGCACGAATGCTTGTCCACGGTCACTAGTATTTCTGAGTCCACTTCTTCAACTATAGGCATATGAGCTGAGTCTATCTGAAATCCAGAAAATGCTGGAAGCCAGAGGCTCTTTGGTAAGTTTGTCGCAAACCGTTTGGGGCAAGACTGGAGGCTCTTCACTGGTCTTATTGATAGCGTGAAAGGTTCTAGGTCTCACTGCAGAAATGGAGATGTGCTTGATGATGGCTGACTGCCCGAGTCCTCACCGAGTGTTCTGTAAAATACAGGAAGAACGACAACAGTGGCAACATCACCACCACTCCCAATAATAATAAAGGTGTTATCTGTACAGAACTGAGATGAAACGGAGTCTCCCAGATCCAGCCCCAAGTAAAGCCCACCTCCGGGGTGACGGTGCGGGGATTAGAGGAGCACCGTGTCAAGAGTAGCCATTGTCGGGGGCACCTGGGTGGTTCCGTCAGTTGGGCGTCTGCCTTCGGCTCAGGTCATGATCCCAGGGTCCTGGGATCGAGTCCCATGTCGGGCTCCCTGCTCGGTGGGGAGCCTGCTTCTCCCTCTCCCTCTGCCTGCAGCTCTCCCTGCTTGTGAGCTCTCTCTCTCTCTCTCTCTCTCTGTGTCAAATAAATAAAAATAAAACCTTAAAAAAAAAAAAGAACGGCATTGTCGCCATCGTGGAGTGTGGCGTCAGGTGGGCAGAAGCTCCCGTTTTGAGGAAGTTCACAGTCCGCTGGGGAGGGTGGGGGAGGCACATGGCAGGAGTTTTACAACTGAGTCCAGAATGCCAAGCAACAGATAAGGTGAGTAAACTGAGGCTTTCAGATGTTTATGTGCCTGGTCCCAAGTCACGTGGCTGGTGAGCAATGGAGCCCAGGGATTTGAACCTACATCCTCCCGACTTCAGAGCAGCGGTCTTGGGGAGAAGGTCAGAGAAGCCCCCTGAGCCACAGGAGCTCTGTTACCCGCCGGTGAGAATGTAAAAGGGCACGACCAGTCTGAAAAATGGTTAGGCAGTTTCTTAAATAGTTAAATATACACTGACCACGTGATCCAGCCTTTTCCCACTTAGGTAGTTACTCAAGAGAAAGGAGGAGATGTTCTACTCGGAGACTTGTGCTGTTCGTAGCCCTTTATTTACATTCATCTGAAACTGAAAACAGCCCAGACATCTGTCAACATGGATAAACAAATTGTGTTATCTCCATACAGTGAAACTATTGATAAACACGATATGGATGAATCTCAAAATAATTAACGTCAAGTGAAAAGAGCCAGAAGAAAAGAGTGCATATTGTATAATGCTTTGGGGGACAAAGGATCATATCTTGTGACGGTTTCATACGTGTACGCATATGTCAAGACTCATCCGTTGGACTTTTTTTTAAAGATTTATTTATTTATTAGAGAGAGCACACGCGTGCAGGCTGGGGGGGCAGAGGGAGAGAATCTTCGAGCAGACTCTGCTGAGCGCAGAGCAGGGCTCCATCCCAAGACCCTGAGGTCATGACCCCGAGATCACAACGTGAGCCCAAACCCAAGAGTCTGACACTTAACCGAATGTGCCCTCCAGGAACCCCCCTCTCGGCGCTGGACATTTTTAATGCATGGTTTGCGATGCATCTATTATGCTTCCACATAGCCATATTTTTTTATTTTTATTTTTATTTTTTTTAAAGATTTTATTTATTTGAGAGAGTGAGAGAGAGAGAGAGAGAGCCCAAGAGGGGGTAGGGTCAGAGGGAGCCCGATGTGGGACTCGATTCCGGGACTCCAGGATCATGACCTGAGCAGAAGGCAGTTGCTTAACCAACTGAGCCACCCAGGCACCCGCCATATTTTTTTAAAGACAAAAGAAAAAAAAGAAAAGGCTCTCTTTGGTCAGTCTGGCATTATAGTGTTAAAAGTACTGAGCAACACTTACGTGACCTAATGCTGTAGCTGTTCTGGCGGGGCGTGGCCTTGAAGCCCCCCAGCCAGCCTCAACGAGAGCATAACCCTCCGTTGCTGTGGGTTTTCCAGCTCTTAGGTCTGGGATTGCAATGTCTTTTAACCCAAGACCCACTTGCCTGTAAGTGGAGAAGGCGGCCACCAGGAGGCGCACTGTGACTCCCTTTTTCTGGAAGAAGCCTTGAGACGCTAACTAGAGATTAGCAAGCAGGCTTTCCCACGCGATCCTACCTAAACCTTTGAAAAGACAAAATCAAAAACGGCCAAGCAAACCACAGTCAAAAACTTTTGTAAAGGAAGACGCCTGGGTGGCTCAGACCGTTAAGCGTCTGCCTTCGGCTCAGCTCATGATCCCGGGGTCCTGATTTCTCCCTCTGCCTGCTGCTCCGCCTGCTTGTGCGCCTGCATGCGCGCTCTCTCTCTCTGACAAATAAACAAATAAAATCTTAAAAAAAAAAACTTTCATAAAGGGCCGTCTTCCATGGACCAGCAACCCCATGTGGAGGATCTGACCTAGAGAGGGATGCAATCTCTAGAGCACAGTATTCACTGCAAGAATGGAAACCTGCAAACAAGGGAAACGCCCTTCATTAAATGATCAGAGCCCTTCGTCTCAGACTTTACTGTGCATGGGATCGCCTGGGGATTTTGTTAAAATGCAGAGTCTGGGGTCACCTGGCTAGTTCAGTCCGAGGAGCAGGGGACTCTTGATCTCCGGGGCATGAGTTCAAGCCTCATGTTGGGTATAGAGATGACTTAAAAAAAAAAGTCATGCTAGAAACAAAATTTCTCCCTCTTTAAAAAAAATGCAAAGTCGGATTTCTCAGATGTGGGGTGTGGCTCAGGCGACGCGGATGCTGCTGGTTGGAAGGCCACGTGCTGAGGGCCACGTGCTCCACCAGCTGGACTGGAGACCCCAAATGCAGTGGCTTCGGCAACAGAGAACTGAGGCCTCTCTGTCACTCAGCGGTCTGGCTGTAAGGAGTCCATGGCTGGTACCCATGCTCCCTCTCTCCTTGGTTTCCTTCATCAGCAGGGACTGCGATATCTCCCTCCCACAGTCACGTGCTAGCTAGTGAGAAGAGAGACAGTGGCCCGGGGAGGGCAGAACCCCAATGCTCACGTCCCATGAGGCAGAAGTTTATGGCGCCCACCTGGGAGGCTGTGACTTGCGATCTTTATTCTGAATGTCATGCCCTGGTCGAAAATGTGAGTGTTCTGTTATTAGAGAAGAAAGGGGAACTGGATATTTGCCAATAACCAGCAGTATTTGCTTCAAGAAAGGGCTGGTCAAATATGAGCTATATTGTTCATCTGGAAGCTGGAATGTTGGGCCACTAAGTCAACGAGATGAAGCTACATCAACCACTACGGAAGGGGTCTCTCACATTCGTAAGTGACAAAGGTCGTTGCAGAAGACCCTCTAAGTTTCATCTCATTTTTACTGGAGGGAAAATAAAACCAGTGGGTTGCACATGCATCCTAAGCCTATAGTGCTTAGTGTAGAAAGAGTCTGGAATGGTTCACAGGTGCGTAGGGATCCCCAGGGGGTTGTGTGCTAGGAAAGGAGTTACAGTAAGAAGATAAAGGCCTGTATCTATCAGGCACATCCATCGTCTCCCAGAAGGACATCCGATTTCCGAGAGGGGAAGGATGTGGCCACACATTTGTGGGAGAACCCATCACAAGCCGTGTCCCAGCCAGACGTTTTTCATTCTATCCTCCTAATGAGTCCTGAGCAAAGGCAGTAGATAGATATGCATTGGTTTTGTCTGTCCAGCATACCTTCCCCCTTCTAGAAATTCCTTGGGAACACCCCAAAGATCTCAGGGACAAAGAGCTTGCCTGCCGTGGCCCCAGCAATTGGTTTAGGAATAGGCATGTGACCAGGGTGGACCAGTAAGAGTCAGGCCAAGGACTAGAAGGGTGATTGTCAAGTCTGTTGAGGAAGCTTTGTTTCCTACAGGATTTGAAACTGAGTGGCTGTTAGCTGGGGCTTCTCAAGACCATGATGAAGAAAAAGGCTGCTTGAGGACAAAGATAAGACAAGAAAGCACAGCTGGAGAAATCAAGTCCTGCTGACATGATCTGAGACACTGGATCCTGCCGGACCTGAAGCTTTGGATGGTCCCGCTGTGTGAGCCAGTATTTTTGCTTAAACTCCTTTGAGTTGGGTTTCTGTAGCTTGGACCCCAAAGAAAATTTAATGATGCAACTCCCCATTGCCTGTAGGAAAAAAGGATTTTTTAAAAAGATTTTATTTATTTATTTCAAGAAAGAGAGAGAGCGCGAGGGGGGAGAGGCAGAGAGAGAGAATCAATTTTTTTTTAAGATTTTTAATTTATTTATTTGACAGAGACACAGCGAGAGAGGGAACAGAAGCAGGGCGAGTGGGAGAGGGAGAAGCAGGCTTCCCGAGGAGCAGGGAGCCCGATGCGGGGCTCGATCCCAGGACCCTGGGACCTTGACTTGAGCCGAAGGCAGACACTGAACGACTGAGCCACCCAGGCGCCCCAGAGAATCTTAAGCAGACTCTGCATTCAGTGCAGAGCCCGACTCGGGGCTCGATCTCACGACCCTGAGATCATCATCTGAGCTGAAAATGACTTAACCAGTAGAGCTACCCAAGCACCCCAAGATTTTTTTTTTAAATCAACTCTACCCCCAGCATGGGGCTCGAACTTGGACCCAAGATCAAGAGTCACCTATTCTACCCACTGAGGCAGCCAGGTGCCCCAGGAAAAAAGAATTTTTTAAATTACTGCTTGAAACAACAGACAGCTAGACCCAGGGAAGACCTTCTCCTGGAAAACCCTACTGAACTTTTGTCAAAAAATAAAAGTATACTTACGCACCCAAAGTTCCAGGAACAGGGGAGGGAAGGTAAACATGTGGGAGAATAAAATCCCAGTAGAATGTGTCATAGGGAATTTGTCCTGCTGACAGTGGGAAGCCTTGGGAGTCAAGATTCTGGCATGAAAGAGAGATCACGCTCAAAAGAACTTAAATAAAGATAATTTCATAAAGAAACTGTTTATTGAGATTTATGCAGCATCAGTAGCACCAACGAGGGCTGGTGAAGCACCTGTAGTCAGGCTCTCGTGGGAGCAGTTGAGGGTTCAGGAATAACCTGCAGAGCCATGGCCTGGAGGAATGAAGCCACCCCCAAACCCCAGGGGGCCAGTAAGGGAGCAGGGCTGGTGTGGGGGCAAAGGGAAGCACAAAATCCTCAGCCACCCTCCTCCACCCTCTGATCTCCTGCTGGTGCCTCCCCTTGGCCAAATTTAACTGGATGCCAGATAGCAAAGCAAGACCAGGTGACACAGCCCATGGGACTCAGCCCATGGGACTCAGCCTCCCGGGGCACAGAGCCCAGCAGGCAGAGCAGAAAAACGATCTAGGATGGGCGATGTGGTTGAACCGTGGAGATTAACCATTTCCCCCTGGATGGTTGTGGAGGAAGAACTGGGATGGGAGTTGAGGTTAGCAGGGAAACTGGAATGGAATTAAGGCAAGACATTAGAGCAGTCTGAACAAGGACTGTGGTGTAGAGATGGGGGAGAAGCTAAATGCAGCGGGGGAGAACCCGTGAGAGTGACTTGGCTCTGTGAAGAGTGAAGGAGGGGAATCTAGGACGGCCCCCGAATTTTTTACTTCGCCAACTGCTACTATCTGGGCAGGGGTCCTAGAGTTTAAGAGTGGGTTTCCTGGTGGAGGGGGTAGCAGAGAGTTTGGTTTGGGTCTTGATGAGTCAAAGAGCCTGGCGAACAGCCCAGTGGAGCTATCTAGTTGGCAGCTGGGTGGACACTGTATTTCCTCATCGCTGTACCCTTAGCTCCTAGCCCACGGCCTGGCACATAGTAGGTACTCAGAAAATATTTGTTGGAAAGAAGGAAGGAAGGAAGGAAAGCTGGAAGGAAGAAAGGAAGAAGGAAGGGAAGGAGGGAAGGAAGGACAGGGGGATGGATGGACTGGTGGATGGATGTGTGGGTGGAGGGACGGATGGAGGATGGATGGATGAGTGGAAGAGTGGGTGGAGGGATGGATAGATTATATGTATGTATGAGAAAGAAGTCACAAGGGCGCCTGGGTGGCTCCGCTGGTTAAGCGACTGCCTTCGGCTCAGGTCATGATCCTGGAGTCCCGGGATCGAGTCCCGCATCGGGCTCCCTGCTCAGCAGGGAGTCTGCCTCTCCCTCGGACCCTCCCCCCTCTCATGCTCTCTCTCTCTATCCATCTCATTCTCTCTCTCAAATAAATAAATAAAATCTTTAAAAAAAAAAAGAAAGAAGTCACAAGTAGAGATATCAGTTGGGGTAAGGGCTGATGCTGTGGAAATGGCAAAGGATGTAGAGTGAGGGTTCAGGTAACACCATCATCTGAGAAACAGAAAGGAGCCTAGATGCCAGAGAAGGGAGAACCAAAAACTCAAAGAGGCATGGGTGGAGGGATGGCAGGAGAAAATGGAATCTCAGAACCTGGGGGGTGGACAGACAAGTGGCCAGTGCAGACGAGCCTCTCAGGGAACAGGTCTACAGAGAGAAAGAGGGAGAGACTGAGCAGCCCCTAGAGGGAGAAAGAGGGCCAGAAAAGTTTCCCTGCGTTTCTGGATTTGAAACGCTCGAGTGTGGTTTTCGGCTGGAAGGAGGAGCCCCTGGAGAAGGTGAGCCTACAGAACGAAGGGAGAATAATGATGCAGTGGGGCCCATGAGCGCAGGTCTGCCCGGGGCTCTGCTTCATCCCCGGAGCTCAGAACGTGGCCTGCCACAGAGCTGCACTTACCACATGACTGAATCCATGACTGAATCCATTCGGGACATTTTAACACTGAAGGGAGGAAACAGAGCGCCAATACATATGCCGTTTAAATGTAGAAATGTACTGAAAAGAGGCACCAGGACACCCAGATCCTCTCCATCTTCATTACCATGCCTGGTGCGTGCACACGACTCCGTGGACGCTCCTAGAAGCCAGGCAGTTCCCCCAGCCCTGATGCTCTTTCTGGGCTTCCGTCCTTGCCCTTGTCTTTCATGCTGTGATGGTTTACGTTTCTCTGTTAAGAATATGGTTGTGGAAAACCTTTTATGCTTTTTTTTTAAGATTTTATTTATTTGAGAGAATGCTTGTGCACGAGTAGGGGGGAGGGGCAGAGGGAGCGAAGCAGACTCCCCGCTGAGCAGGGAGCCCAACGACACGGGGCTCGATCCCAGAACGCTGAGATCCTGACCTGTGCTGAAGGCAGACACTTCACCGACTGAGCCACCCAGGCGGCCTTAGAAGAATAATGTTTACATTAAAATCCTCAAAATAAGGGAGCCCGTGTGTCTCAGTCGGTTGAGTGTCCAACTCAGTTTTGGCTCAGGTCGTGATCTCAGGGTCCTGAGATCAAGCCCCGTGTCCAGCCCCATGTTGAGCCTCACCTCAGGCTCTGCACTCAGCACGGAGTCTGCTTGAGATTCTTTCCCCCTTCCTTTCCCTCCCTCTCTGCTCCCCACCCCCTCCGCTCTCTAAAATAGATAAATAAATAAATATATAAATAAATAAACAGATAGTAAGATCTTTTTAAAAAAAATCCTCAAAATAACCATGTTTGTAATGGCCTCTTAGTCAAACCAGAGGCTTCCAAGAATGGCTTATTTTGTTCCAAGACAGTTGCTTTGGACTATGTTCCCTTCCACTCACATTTCTACCCCAAGGGTTTTACTGTGTTCTGAGAGGAAAAGATGGGGACAAAAGTCTTTGCTGTCAGTGCCTTGTACTCTGGGGACACTAATCCACCAGGTGATGCTGTAGGCAGGAGGGCAGCAAACGTTTTCAGCAAAGGGTCAGATAGTAAATATGTGTAGGCTGTGCAGGTCTCTGTCACAAGTACTCAACACTAGTCACCGTAGCACACAAGCTGCCAGAAACAATATGCAAACCAATGAGCATGGCTGTGTTCCAATAAAATTTTATTTACAAAAACAAGCAGGGGGCCATAACCAGTGGGGAGGTGGGGAGGAGGAAGGAAGCATAGTTTTCTGACCTCTGTAGGTAATGGCATATTGCGGAACGCCTCCCCTTCTGCTGCTCATGATGGGATGGCCTTATTATGATGATGGGTGTTGCAGAATGTAAAGGACATTAGAGACAATGATATAATAGGTGACCTGAGTCACCTATTATATAGTATTAAGGTATACACTAGCAGTGATGGCAACAGGTACTGTGAGCACAGTGACATTTCCTAAGGCACAGCCACTGGGTCCCATTGTCTACCTTCTTTATTTTAATCCCTGTCCCCATGGTCTGTGGCTATGTGGGGACAGGGAGGGACCTGGGACTGGAAATCAGATGTCTCGGTGATCACCCGCTGGACAAAACACCTGCTAGATTTGGCGATCAAGTAAAGATTCAGAACGACTGCAACAGGTGGGAGTTTATGAGGCAATCTCTACCAGAAAATTCGAAAACAGTCACTAAAATAAGAACACTCACTTCTTTAGCATTTACACAATAAAACTCAACAGCTCACATGGATTATCTCATTGGAGGCTTACCACTATCCTGTGTGGGAGGTACTCTGACTTCTCCCTCCCTTAACAGATGATGAGACCAGAAGTAAATAGGGTAGGGGTCACTCACTCAGTGGAGTCTAAAAGCAACGTTGGGGACTTTGCACAGGAGTAAGAATGTGTCACTCATAGGTTTTCTGTAATGAGACAAAACTAGGTGTGTCCTTCTGGAGAAAGACAGCAGGGTCCTAACTGCGAAGTGCACTTACCCAGTGCTTCCTCCATTTTGCAGGGTAAAAGGCTGGGCTGTCCTAACCCAGACCCATTTAGTGCGTGGGAGGCTCCAAGTCAGTGGCTTCTCTGCTTTGTCGAGAGCCCAGACTGCTGGCCTCCAAGTCACCATCCTGTCCAGTGGGAAGGCGGGAAAGAGTGGACGTTCACGGCCTGGGGCTCCCTCTTAAGCAAAGGAGGCACTGCCCTGATTCCATCGGCCGCACCCCACCGCACTGGGTTGGCCAGTGGGGTCCGAGAAGGAAGAAGGGCAGATTTTGCTGGCCAGACCCCACCCCGGATCATTCTCTTATTTAATCCTTAACAACAGCCCCATTTGACAAGCGGAGAGCCTGAGAGGCACGGGCGGGGGAGGAAGTTGCCATAAACCACAGTTAGTAGGGCCGGAATTTAACCAAACACAGAAGGCAGAGCCCAGGCACCCGGGTGCACCCAGCTCTGGGACTCACAGCGCCTGTGACAATGGGTCGACCACACAACTGTCTCTTCGAACCCAGGCTTGGGCTGGTGGCAGTTTCAGTCAGGCTGGCTTCCACAGGGCCCTGTTCTACTCTGATAATCTCCAAATGTGTAGAAGTGACATTTCAAATACCAGCCTCTCTGCTGTGAATGACCCGCTGTTAAAGCGTTTAGCAATTAAGTTGTAGAGTTCTTGTTCATTCATTAACGATCCACTCCACACTGACCAGCTAGGTCTCTGCAGTTGCAAACATCTCTCCCACATGGACCCTCACACCACAAACAGGCTTTCTAAGGAGGGCTTACTTGCCGCAGAATACACCTTTTCACACCTTGCATGGGTTTGGGTTTAAAGAGAAGAGTTCACAAGAGTTTCCCCCCATGCACAGACTCCTACCAGCAGTTCTCAGACTTTCTGGTCTAGGACTTTTTACAAGAACCCCAAAGAGCTCCTGTCTATGCGGGTTCTATCTCCAGCAACTTAGCGGAATTAGACATTTAAATGAGGAAGCAATTTAAAACATGCATTAATTATTTAAAAAGTAACAATAACAAACCCATTACATGTTAAATAAATAACTTTTTTTTTGTTTGAATGAAAAGCAACCATCTTTTCCTGAAAGATTTAGTGAGATGGGTGGCATTGTTCCACATATTTGCAAAGCTCTTGAATGTCTGGTTTAATAGGAGACAGCTAGATTCTCACATCTGCTCCAGCATTCTGTCCGTGGTGACATCTCATTTCGTGTGGCTTCCGGAAAACTCCACCGGACATTCGGGAAATAATGAGAGGAAAAAGAGAAAAGTAGCATCTTAGCAGTATAAAGAACATTATAGGAGCGCCGGGGTGGCTCAGTCGGTTAAGGGTCTGACTTTTGGTTTCAGCTCTGGTCGTGATCTCAGGGTCCCAGGATGGGCTCCGCGCTCAGCGGGGAGTCTGCTTCTCCCTCTCTCTGCTCTCCCCAGCCCCCCAACTGCTCATGAACTCTCTCTCTCTCTCTCTCTGACAAATAAATAAATAAATCTTAAAAATAAATACAAAGGTGGGGCACCTGGGTGGCTCAGTCATTAAGCGTCTGCCTTCGGCTTGGGTCATGGTCCCAGGGTCCTGGGATCGAGCCCTACATCGGGCTCCTTGCTCGGTGGGAAGCCTGCTGCTCCCTCTCCCACTCCCCCTGCTTGTGTTCCCTCCCTCACTGTGTCTCTCTGTCAAATAAATAAATAAAATCTAAAAAAAAAATACAAAGAACATTATAGGTATTATCTCATTGAAGCTTTCTGATAAAATAGCTCAGCACTATGATGACATCTTCATTTTTCAGAGGAAAGAATGTGGGCTCAGAGCACTGGATTCATTTATACCAGAACACACAGCTAGGAGCAGAGAAGCTGGAATGAGGACCAGGGTCTGCCTGCCCTGTCCCCCGCCAGCCCCCCACCGTGGTCCTGCAGCTACTGGCAAATGGAAGTCCACCCAGGTTTGTGAGAACCCTGACCTGAGGAACAACAACAACAACAAAAAAAAAAAAAAAAAAGAGAGAGAGAGAGAGGAGAAAAAATGAAAAATGTACAATTTTTCCTCATTGGATCCATCAAAAAGAAAAAGGCTTTGAGATTCTCAACTAAATGCAAGGCAGGCAGCTCATGGTTTAACTCCGGGGTTAGGTGAGGAAGGGAAGGAAGGAACCAACGTGGACCGTGGACCGAGCACCATCCCAGGGGAGATGCTTCTCAGGGGATCTTGTTTAATCTTCGTTTATTCCCCTGTGAAGTGGGCATTAGGAACATCCCTTTGCACCGGGAGGGAGCTGAAGGCTCCTGGGAGGCACAGAGACTTGCTCCAGGTCTCAAAGTTACTAAGTCAAAAAATGTGTCTCGTTTTACTCTTGCGTTTACTTATGGGCTTGGTTTTACTGGACTTACCAGGTTTCCTCGGAACCACCCCTGGCCGTGCGCTAGAAAAGCTTGCCTTATCCAGGGGTAAGTGTCTGGGTGGGTGTCGGTGTCTCTAAAAGACTGTGGAAAACCTCAGGAAGGAATCCCTACCTGGAGTTGAGGTCAGCCTGGGTCCCATATACTAAGATTGTGACCCCAAGCCCACGACCGTGTGGGTCTTTCCCCCATACCACCACGCAATTCCGTGACATCAGCGGGTGTCCTACAATTCGGCTCAATTTTGACACCGATCTACTTGGAGACAGTGTGTGAACTCACAGGTGACGGGCTCGGTCCCACGAGACTGCCCCCTCCCCCACTTTGGAAGTCCCAGTTGTCTCCTGTGCTTCTGACCCACTCGCTCTAGGTGGAGGTTGCTAGAGTGGTTCACCGAACTCAGAGAAACATTTTACTTACTAGATTAGCTGTCTGTCACGTAAGGATCCATAGGCAAGGCAAGCGGGAAAGGGGTGGAATTTCCACACCCTCTCTCTCCAGGGACCCCACTCTTCCCCAACCCCCAAGTGTTCAACAGCCCCAAAGCTCTCCAAACCCTGTCCTGTTTGGTTTTTTATCGAGGCCTTATTACACAGCCACGATTGATTAAATCATTGCCACTGGCCATTTATTCAACCTCCAGTTGCCGCTGTCCCCAGAGATCAGTGCGTGGGACGGAAGGTTCCAACCCTTTTAGGCACAGGGTCCTGCCCCCACCCTTTTGGGTGGGTCCCAAAGTCACCTCATTAACATAACAAAAGTCACCTTGATCTCTCTTATCTGCTCAAAAAATTCCGAGGGTTTTAGGAGCTCCGTGCCAGAAATGGAGACGAAGACCAAGTATCTGTTATTATAAATCACAACATCAGTATCACACAGGGTTACAAATGACAATGTTTTAACTTCTTTTTGTTAATAACAAATTACTTGCCAAACCTTATAAATCAGGAGGGTTCACGTAAAACCCAGACTTACTTTGGCAACATTGGGACTGCATTCTCCAGTGGAGACAGGAGGCTGGGACTAGCTCCTGGGAAGTAATATTTGGGCAAGGACCACAGCCTCTACCACCAGAGAAGCACGGACTGAATTTGCACAACTCCTTGTTGGTACATTCTCTCCTGTTTTTGTTTTTTAAGATTTTATTATCTGAGAGGGAGAGCGACCATGCAAGCACGGAGGGGCGGGGGACAGAAGGAGAAGCAGGCTCCCCGCTGAGCAGGGAGTCCGACAAGGGCGGGATTCGATCCTAGGACCCTGGGATCATGACCTGAGCCGAAGGCAGACGCTTAACCGACTGAGCCACCCACCCAGGTGCCCGCACCTTTCCTGTTCTTGAATCTCATAGAAATGGAATTGAAAGAGGACTTCAGCAACCTCCACTTTGACCTTAACTTTTCTAATTTGATTAAGTTCTTGGGCATCTGGGTGGCTCAGCCTGCATCACCCTCTCCCTCTGCCGCTCCCCCTGCTTGTGCTCTCTCTCTCTCTCTGCCAAAAAAATAAAATCTTTTAAAAAAATAACGGATTAAGTTCTTTCCAGCTCATGTCATAACTCAGGCAGAAGGCCTGGCAGGGAAAGCATCCTGCGTCGGACCTGAAGCTACCCCCTCCAGCAGTAAGGACAGCCCTGAGCCAGCAAGACCCCACCCATGATTGACCCAAAGACACTGATGACCTGACCTTCACTGCCTACCTTTGTTTCACGTGTTCCTTATGTAAACCTGGAAGTATTTTCCACACTCTGGACAAAGTTTCTCTGCCTTTGGAAAGATTTTGTTGGCGGCCAGCGGCTGGACCTGGTCTGTGCGGGGACCCTGGAGCCACACCCCTGCGCTCCGGCTCCAGAATCATAAGGTATGTTTCCTCCTTCATGTCTGCCTCAGCTTCTGAGGTCCATCTGTGGTGGTGCCTGCAGTGGCTTGTTCCTGCTGAACACCAGCAGGGTCTTCCCCATCCCTTCGCCCATGGATGAATCCTGGGCCTGTCGTGAGCAAGACCACAGGGTAGGTTTGTGTACAAGTGGGAACGCCTCTTTTCATTTCTCCAGATAAACACCTGAGAGCATAATTGCTGAGCCACAGAGTAGGGGGGTGTGTTCACCTGGGTAGTAAGAAACTTCCAAAATTTCTCTCAGCTGGTTGTGCCATTGTCCTCTCCTGTTCTTCACAGCCCCAAGAGAGGGTAGAAAATCAGGGAAACGGTCAAAGGGGATGAGCCCGTGGCCAGGGAGCCACGCCTGGCATGCACAGATGAACAGTCATGTGACTATACAAAATTTTGGACTTATGTTTCTAGAAGAAGTGGAAGGTGTGGCCCCATTGGGCCTGGGTTCCCCACATTAGAGCTGGGTCATGACTCTCCCCTTTGGCTGGGACACATGCTCTCCAGTGCACGTCCACCTGGCCGGCCTGGCTCACCCACATGCCTCCTCTGTAAGTGCTGTGACCCCCAAACATGCCTGTGGCCCCCCACGCACGCCCAAGTGGTCAGGGCTGGGCCCCCCGGGCTAGGGGAGCAATGTAGCTTCTGTAGCACCCACTGCCTTCCTGGTGTTGTGGCCTATGGCCCCAGACCACCGGCGCAGGCTGGCCATTCCCTGGCCTTCCGTCTGCTCCCCTCTTCCAGGCCCAGCGGTCTCCTCTGTATGCCCGTCCTTCCAAGGCAGACTACCCCTTCTCCCCTGCTCCTGTAAGACTCTGGGTTCAGATGCGAATCCTGCTGTTCACAGCTGGGTGGCCTCAGGCAAGTTACTGGCCTCTTTTTAAAAAAATATTTTATTTTGAGACAGAGCATGTGCGTTCACTTGTGAATGAGGTGGGGAGGGGCAGAGGCAGAGGGAGACAGAGAACCTCAAGCACATTCCACGCTGAGTGCAGCGCCTGACCCGGGGCTCGATCTCACGACCCCGAGATCATGACCCGAGCTGAAATCAGAGTCAGACGCTTAACCGACTGAGCCACCCAGGCACCCTGTTACTGGCTTGCTGTTTCAGTATTTCTTTTCCTTCGGTGCCCGGGGTTCTTGGTCAGTCCTCTTTGAAGAGCGAAGAGGTAGACCAGACGAAGAGTGGTGGGCAGCAAAGCAAAGTTTATTGATCAAAGTTTCTCAGTCTAGGGTTTTTAGGAGGTTATGGGCGAGCTGTTTAATCTGCTTCACCCTTCATGCACCTGTCACCCAATCACGTTTTTGTCCACGTGTTCATCTACATATCAGGTAGTTGTTCACATGGGAAAGAGGGGAGGGCTTCTTCTGGGGTGACATAGCCTCTGGGACCAAAAGGGCGGAGGCCACCCCTGCCCTAAGGCATGCCAGCCAGCCTTAGGCCACGGATCAAGCTCTGTTTAAATAACCCAGTGGCTGTTGAGCTGGCCCCCCGGGGCTTGGGTTAGGCCGCCCAAGGCCATTCCCTTCCTTTCTGGAAAGCCTAGAACTGGATAGGGGGCTTTTTCCTTTTAAGGGTAGTTTCCTTTTAGGATGGGGACCCTAGTCCCTGCCTGCCTGTCTTCCCGCTCTCCTCCGTTACTGCCTTTACCTCTCCTTCCTCATCAGTGAAAGGGAGATAGTCAGACAATTTGTCTTAGAGGGTCGTTGGAAAGACCAAGTGAGCAAAGACATGGAAAGCAAGCCCTTGGAAGGAACGAAGCCTGGTGCATAGTCACCATCGCTGGCCTTTCAGAATCATGCTGTGCTGGGCCCTGTGCACCCAGGGCCCAGCTGGGGCTACTGAGGGAGACAGGTGGGCTTGAGGTGGGGGTCTGTGGCAACAAAGGGTGGCCATGACTCTGCTCTGGCCAGTTGCTGTCCTGTGACCATGTGGACCTGGTGTGGCCAGATCTTCAGAATGTCCTGTGAACGTGGGAAATCAGAGCCTTGTTTCCAGTCTCCTGGTTTGTAAATGCTAGTACCTATTTTTTTTTCCCCGTGAAAGCCTTCTGCTGTCCTCCATTACCTGCCTGTCCTGGTGTCACGGGCCCCTGGCCGTGGCTGGGTCACTCCTGACAGCTCCCCGGGGCTCCAGATGCCTTGTCTTTTTTTTGCCCTGCCTTGGTCTGGAGCACACCCAGGGAAAAGGGGCCGAACAAAGCTTGGGCACTGTCCCTGAGGCCGCGGTGGTGGGGCCCTGGCTGCAAGGGCCCTCCTGGGATTTTTCCGCTGTCCCCGGCCTCCCTCGGCAGCATCCCTCCTCCCCCTCCCCCCCAGCCCGTCCCAAGCCCGCCTGTCCCCAGCGTGGAGGCGGGCCGTGGAGGAGTGGGTGAGTGAAGCAGGACAGTGCGGGGCTCCAGCTCCCCTGCCCCTCCCTGCCACGGGCCCCCCTCCAGGTGAAGGCCCCCCATGGAGGCTGCGGAGGGGCGGAGCTCAGGGCATGCCCTCCTCCCCACACGGGCCTGCGTGGAGTTCAAGTTCAAGGGTTCAGGGCTAGGCCTGGCCGCTCCTCTGCCTGGGGAGATCATTCTCTTCCTCTGATCCCTGCTGCAGTGAGGCTGGAATTTGGAGTTTGACCCGCAAGGAGGCTCTCAGCTGTAGGCGGTGCAGGAGAGGGTGGCCACTGTCCTCTCAAGCTTTGGCTGTGAGGGGAGAGGGAGCCCAGGCGTTCCCCCATCTCGTGCCCCCTCCTGCCTCCGAAGCCACGGACGGCCCCCCGCCCCGGGCAGGCGAGCCCTGAATCTGGAGGAAGGTAAGATTCCTTACCTGCCCCCCAGCCAACCTGACAGCCTTTCTCCAAACTGGGGAGGTTGGTCTGGGGACAGGGGGACATGGTGGCAGAGAGGACTCCAGCTGTGAGCAGGGGGGCCGGGGGTGGGGGTGTGGGGCACCGCTCCTCTCCCTGGAGAAGGCTCCTCGCATACCAGGCCACTGGAGTGCGTTTGGCGGGGGGACAGCCAGGGACACCAGGCATGTGTCCCTGTTCTTCCACATCCCAAGTTCAGAGACTCAGCTCACTGAGCCTCAGATTCTTACCTGTTTTTTTTTTTTTTTAAGATTTTATTTATTTATTTGACAGAGAGAGACAGAGCCAGAGAAGGGAACACAAGCAGGGGGAGTGGGAGAGGGAGAAGCAGGCTTCCCGCGGAGCAGGAGCCCGATGTGGGACTCGATCCCAGGACCCCGGGATCATGACCTGAGCCGAAGGCAGACACTTAACCTAAGACTGAGCCACCCAGGTGCCCCTCAGATTCTTATCTGTTAAAGGGGATTATAAACCCCAGCCCAGCCCAGCCTCTAGGCGTGGCGTCTCCGAAGGACCCAAAGAAAAATGGGGGTGGAAATATCTATGTAACAGCAGAAGGCTGGCGGGATACGTTGCTGCCACCAGGGCAAATCTGAGTTTCACTGAAACGTGCTGGGCACGTGCAGAGGGCTTCCCTCCCCGGGCCTGGTCTCACTGGACAGTCATCCTGGTCTCACTAGGACACAGCCACCCTAACTCACAGACAGACAGAAAGCCATTAAGAAACATGCCTGAGTTTGCACGGATCGTGAGTGGCAAAGCCGAGACTCAACCGTCACAGCCGCGAGCTGACCCACAACGTCTGGGTTTCCGATAGTGTTCTTTTGAGTGATCCTGGGGACGTGGGAGGAGAGAAGTGCCCTCCCCAGGTCCTGAGGATAGGACTTTGGGGAGGAGGGCCCACAATGTGCAGGGGTATATGTATATAGCAAAAGCTCTGAAAATCCCATGTTTGTTACACAGATGTATATTGAGTGTCGGCTTTGGGGACACCAAGTGAGTAAGGCAGACACAGTCTCTGCCTTCAAGGAGCTTCCAGGGTCTCGGGCACAGGCAGTGGTGGGACTCGTACAAATCAGATGTGCTGTTTGATTCGACAGACAGTGAGGAAAAAATGTTTGCTATGATGGCAGATCACTTAAGGACCCAATTTAGATTGAGGCTGAAAGAAAGCTCCTCTGGGGGGCGCCTGGGTGGCTCAGTCGGTTGGGCGTCTGCCTTCGGCTCAGGTCATGGTCCCAGGGTCCTGGGATCGAGCCCCACATCGGGCTCCCTGCTCGGTGGGAAGCCTGCTTCTCCCTCTCCCACTCCCCCTGCTTGTGTTCCCTCTCTCGCTGTGTCTCTCTCTGTCAAATAAATAAAAATCCTTAAAAAAAAAAAGAAAGCTCCTCTGGGGAAGGGACAGTTGGGTGACATCTGAAGGATGGGTCAAGCTGGTCAAGCTGAGGCCGTAGGGAAGAGCATTCAGGCAGAGGGGAATGAATTAGGGACCATCAGATTCTGGGAATCGAGAAAGAGACACTGTAAACGCTTTGGTGGTGTGTTGGCATGCCGTGGCTGCTGCTGTCCTCAGGCACATGGTAGGTGCTCACGGACCACTGGATGGATAAGTCAGTGATGACCGCAGGACTTTAGGCTCACGAGTGTCTTGTATGAGCATCAGGGTGGGCGAAGTGGCCTCTTGGGTGGGATGGGGGTGTGCTGAGGTTGAAAAGCATGGTCTCCAAGTAGGATGTGTTTTGTTGGAGAGGCCATGTTGGCATTTGGATGCTCTATTCTCTAGGAAATTATGAGACAAGGTCATCACCCCTGGAATTTTCCCTGCCAAGGGTCCACGTGCCAGGCGGTGGTTACGAGCTCAGGGGTTAAGCCTGGGCTGGACCTGGGTTCAGTCATTTACCAGCATTGTGACCTTGGGCCCGGGGCCTCGGCTTTGTTTTCCTCACCTTTCAATGGGGTTAATCCAAGACCTGACCTCTTGGGGTGCTCTGCATTTAAAATGAGATTTACACATGCAGGTGGTCAGGATCTGCTGGACCACAAAGTCCAAGCTTTTTTTTTTTTTTTTTATAACAAGGACAGGGACAGACCCAAGTATTCTAGACCTAATCATGTTATATAATGAACTCACCTAATGCTCTTAACAAACCTGTGACAGTTCTGATTACTATCTCCATTTGTTTTTTTTTAAGTAGGGGCTTTTTTTTTTTAAGATTTTTATTTATTTGTCAGAGAGAGAGAGGGAGAGAGAGTACAAGTTGGGGGGGGCGGCAGGCAGAGGGAGAAGCAGGCTCCCTGCTGAGCAAGGAGCCCGATGCGGGGCTCGATCCCAGGACCCTGGGACCATGACCTGAGCTGAAGGCAGACGCTTAACCGACTGAGCCACCCAGGTGCCCCAAGTAAGAGCTTTTTTTAAAAAATTTTTTTATTGTTATGTTAATCACCATACATGACATCATTAGTTTTGGATGTAGTGTTCCATGATTCATTGTTTGTGCATAACACCCAGTGCTCCACGCAGAACGTGCCCTCCTTAATACCCATCACCAGGCCAACGTCCCTCCCCTCTAGAACCCTCAGTTTGTTTTTCAGAGTCCATCGTCTCTCATGGTCCAAGTAAGAGCTTTTTTAATGCGGGGCTTGAACTCAGAACCCCAAGATCAAGACCTGAGCTGAGGTCAAGATCAGACACTTAACCGACTGAGCCACCCAGGTGCCCCTCTATCCCCATTTTGTAGATGGGGAAACTGAGCCTCAGAGAGTTTGCTGGCCCAAGATCACGGAGCTAGTAAGAGGTAGAGTTGGGACTTGAACCGGGCCATGTAGTTCTAACATCTTTATTAGAGCACATCTCTTTTCCGGAGAGTTTTTGTCTATAATTAAAACTTGTAGTAAAGCTGTCATCTCTGGTCCCTGCAGGGCCCCTCCCTAGTATCTGTCTGTCTCTCATTCTCTGTCCCCACTGATGTGTTTGACATTCTTCGGCAAATAAGCCTGCACCCTGGCAAAATACTCGAGCTATTTTGTGTCTTGGAATGTATTTAACATACGCAGATGGTTTTACGCTGTAAATTTTGTTCTGTTCATTTTTCTTTTGTTATGAAATGTTTCAAGATGCACAAAAGCTAAAGAATGGTGTTGTACGCTTCCCCGCCCACCGTGGTGCACACAGGGGAGCCAACCTACAGAACCAAATGCCCCCACCCCACCTGCAGCCAAGTTTCCCAGTCTTGCCCTTGCACTGGGGCATGGAAAATTTCCACATCTGCTATGGCAAATTATGTAATGGCTGCAAGGAAAAGGGTGAGCAGCCGTCCCTGGGTGCTGAGCTTCCTTTGTTCTCTGGCCCATCGGTGACTGCGAGGCCAGGGTGTTCTGACAAACAAAGCCGATGTTACAACGCTGGCTTTGTCCAAAGCCAGACTCCCCTTAACCCGGCCCTCCCACACAGAGGGTCCCTCACAGGAGGGGAAGCCGGAGCCCACCCCCAGCTTGGCCATTCTGGAGCAGTGCAAGGGCCAAGGGCTGCCAGGGGCTGGTGAAAGAACCCACCAGGACAAGGGACCATGCCCGCCTTGCTCACTACTTTGTCCTCTGTGTCTAGCACAGAGCCCGGCACATAGCTGGTGCCTAATGTGGAAGAAAACCAGAAGGATGGAGGGAAGGAGTGAGGGAGTTGAGCAGATGGGGAAGGAGGTTGGGAGGAAGGGAGGGAATAAAGACAGAGCAGTCAGTACTGGGTGATGGCAGTGCCTGCAGTTGAGGACCTGGTTTTGAATCCCACCTCCGGCATTTCTGTGCCCTAGAAGCAAGGGGCTAGGACCCGAACCCCAGCTCACTGTTCCCTCTTCATGCCTCCCTTTCACACCTGTAAGGGGCCTGGTAACTGTGTCTGCCTCACCAGGGTGACCAGATGCGGTAAGAGGCCAGCTGTGAAGTGGGTTCCATGCCTGGTGCACAGTGCTCACGGAATCGCCGAGAAGGGGCGCGTTAGCTTGTGAGTGTGTGGCCGAAGCGGCAGCACCGGGGTTCCCAGCTTCACTGGTCCCTGCTCCTAGTCCTGCTGTGCAGAAGGGCCAGTCCCTCCTGGCCCCTGGCAGGGCCCCCACCTCCCGGGCACTCAGGAAGAGCCTGAAGCCGGTGCCAGTCTGCCCAGAGCCGCGATGAATAAGTTGTTTATCCGCCCCCACCGCCCTCGGTGCCTGGCAGGCAGAGGCCTGCAAGGGGCAGCTTGGGGGAGGGGCTGGCCCCATGGTCGGCCCACTGCCCGCCCCTCCTGCCTCCCTTTCAGACCTGTTGGGTTCTAGAACAATCTACCCTCCTGCCCAGTTCAGCATCAGTCTCCACCTTGAACTGTTTCCCAAGCTCCTAGCCCTCACCTTTCCCAAAGGCCCCGGATTTGGAAGCAGCAGGTTGAAGTGTTTAAAAACAGGCTGTGAAACCATACAGATGTAGGTTCGAGCCCTGGCTTTGGACATGATGCCAAACCTCCCAGAGCCACAAGCTCTCACCTCGCCTGTAATGTGCCGTAACAGTACCTAATAGGGATTTCATTCCTGAGATAACGTGACAGACCATCTCCTCGAGCCTCCAGAATGTGCCTTTCCCTCCTTTGTTATTATTTTTTAAGATTTAATTTTAGAGAGTGTGAGTGGGGGAAGGGGCAGAAGGCGAGAGAGAGAGCGGGGGCGGGGGGAAGAGAGAGAGAGAGAGTCTCAAGCAGACTCTGCACAGAGTACGGAGCCTGTCTCGGGCTTGATCTCTTGACCCCGAAATCATGATCTGAGCCCAAACCAAGAGCAGGATGCTCAACTGACTGAGCCACCCAGGCACCCCTTTCCTTTATGGGCCTCTGTTCCCACCCTAGAAACTGCAGCCTCCTTCCCACTTCCTCGCACAAAGGCTTTGCAAGTATCTGGTCCAGTTGGGTTCGTCCGGAGCAGGTTATTACCCCATTTCATAGATGGCAATGATCATGAAATCTAGACTGAGGGGTGAGGGGAATCCCGGCTTCTGCTACTTCCTTCCTCCCGCATTAGGGCACAGTAAGTGTCTGAGCTGGACGAGCCCAGTAGCGGCTGTATCCCCTCTCTCCCTCCCTCTCCCACTCTGTCATCTTTCCTTTCCATCAGTGCAGTGGATCCCTGCTTGCTTGGGTCCTCCCTCCCCGGGAGAGGGCCACCACGTCCGAGGTCTGAGCAGCCATGAGCTCCCCTGCAACAATACAAAGCAAGGTGCAGCCCCAGGGAGAAGTCCAGAGCGTGGGAAGGGAACTCAAGATCCTGGAGCGCCCCCCTGAGGCATCTTGTCTAAATGAACATCCAGCTGCCTTGTTTAGGGCAGTAAGACATCTCGTAGCAGGAGGTTGTTAAACATCCTACAGTGCACAGGATAACCTTCCCACCCCATAACAGAATGATCCAGCCCAAAATGTCAATAGTTTTGAAGTTGAGCGAATTTACTCTAGGAACAAAGAACATCCTGCTCAAGTAATCAGGTAGTTCTGTCTGTGGGAGGCTCTGATCAGAAGCACGAAAGAAGCATTACCCTGTTGACTAATCACCAAGCCTTACTGATTTTAACCCCAAATTACTTCTCAAATCCTCTGTGCCCCCCTCTCTACTTCATCTCAAGTCTGAGTCATTACACTGTGACCTTCCTGCCTCCCTTCTTCTACTTAAGCTTCCCCCACCCCTGTCTGATCACACTATTCACTTGTCCCTTAACCTAGAGCAAGGGCATACAGCGGATGCATTGCTGCCCATTGGGAGATGCACTGAACATGTATGGGAGCATTTTCAGTTGTGACCATGATTTGGGGGTACCATGGAGGCCAGAGATGCTAGACTCCCCGAAATACACAGAACTGCCCCATGCAATATGAACTTTCAGATATTCTACCAGACCTTCATGTGGGTGAACAACATGCTTATAACTGAGACTAAAACCTACCTCCAGTTTACGTGAAACACAAAATGTTGGCTTTTTTAAAAAAAAATTTTAAAGCAGTGAATGTGCCCGCTTTTATCTCGACAGCATTGTCTCAGATATTTTTCAGAGTGCTTGGTCTTAAAAAGATGGCATATCATGGCAATTGCTTGGACCTTTTTTTAAAAAGATTTTATTTATTTATTTGACAGAGAGAGAGAGACAGCGAGAGAGGGAACACAAGCAGGGGGAGTGGGAGAGGGAGAAGCAGGCTTCCCGCTGAGCAAGGAGCCAGATGTGGGACTCGATTGCAGGACCCTGGGATCATGACCTGAGCTGAAGGTAGATGCTTAACCATCTGAGCCACCCAGGTGCCCTTTTTTTTTTCCTTTAGATTTATTTATTTGAGAGAGAGCGCACGAGTGGGGAGGGACAGAGGGAGGGGGCGTGGAAGAGGGAGAAGCAGGCTTCCCACCGAGCAGGGAGCCCGATGCGGACCCCGACCCCAGGACCCCGGGATCATGACCTGAGCTGAAGGCAGACGCTTAACCGACTGAGCCACCCAGGCGGTCTGGACTTTGGGGGAGCCTGGCTGGCTCAGTCAGTAGAGCATCTGACTCTTGATCTCAGGGTCATGGGTTCAAGCCCCCCACTGGGCATGGAGCCTCCTTAAAAAATAATGAAATCACAAAGTATGCTCACAAATGCAAGCATTTTGGTGTATATACACTTGACCCTTGAACAACATGGGTTTGAACTACACAGGTCCACTGACACATAGATTTTTTTTTTTATAAATACAGTGCAGTACTATAAATGTATTTTCTCATATTTTTTTATATTTTATCTTCTCTACCTTTATTGTAAGAATACAGTATATAGTACATATAACATACAAAATATGTGTTAATCAACTATTATTGGTAAGGCTTCTGGTCAACAGTAGCCTATTTGTAGTGAAATTTGGGGGAGTCAGTAGCTACCTGTGGATTTTCTGCTGCACGGGGGGGAGGTCAGAGGCTGTTCAAGGGTCGACTGTTCAGTTTCTATGCTGGTGTTCCTTTGCAGATCCACTTTTTATTCTGAGTTTGGGGAATAAAATGGCTTCTGACTTTATTTCTCTTAAATTCAAAACTTAGCATCGTAGGTACAAGTGTCTGACTGCCTCTTAGGGTCTGCCCGTGGAGTGAGACAGAATGCAATTGCATGTTGATGTATTCATCATTTTATCATTAATTGATTTCCTTTTATTTCTCTTGGAGTTAAAGCATTGACTTTTTAAAAAATTATTTATTTACTTAATTTTTAATTTTTTGTAGTTTCTTGTTTAATTTTTTTGAAAATTTTATTTATTTGAGAGAGAGATTGAGAGAATGTGTGGGAGGAGGGGTAGAGGGAGAAGCAGACCCCCTGCTGAGCAGGGAGCCTGATGGGGGGCTCAAACCCAGGACCCTGGGATCATGACCTGAGCCAAAGGTGGATGCTTGATGACTGAGCCACCCAGGCACCCTACTTACCTACTTTAGAGAAAGAGAGAGAGTGGGCAGAGGCAGAGGGAGAGAGAGAATCTTAAGCAGGCTCCACACCCAGCATGGAGCCTGATGTGGGGTTTGATCTCAAGACCCTGAGATCATGACTGGAGCTGAAATCAAGAGTCAGCTGCTCAACCGACTGAGCCACCCAGGCTCCCCAGAATCTGGTGGCTTCTTAACTGTGACATGCTTATTTGCACCTCAGTGTGTAGATGCTGTTGTCTTGGCCTGGAATGCTCTCTTATCCCTGCTCTCACATCTAGAACCACCGACTCATTCTTCAAAACTCAGCTTTTATGCTACTGTTTGGATCTCTTCATTGATAGTGAGGTGGTCTTTACCTCACTCACTGAATATTGTAGACAATCCTGTTAATCACGATAATAATAGCAGCCAGAATTTATGGGGCACAACTGTGCAAGCAGTGCACACAGACCTTCATAAGTATGAGCTCACCGCGGTCTCTCAATACACACTCTTATTGACCATTTAGAGAATTTGTCCTGGTTCTCAGGATTGCCCAGTGGTGGAGCCAGCTCTGTGGCTTCTAAGCCCCCATCCTTAACACATCTGCCTCTAAGCACCTCCCCTATATGGAACATCTTTATGTTGTTATCTGATGAGTGAATTTCCCCATTACTGGGCTGCCCGTCGTAGAGGTCAGGGACTGAGTCTTTTCATTCTCAACCCCCCAGAGTGGAGTCATACATTAACACAGGAATAAGTCAATGCTTAAATCACTTATGGTCAAAAATCACACTTGGGAGTTTTATTAGTTAACAATTACCAGCAGTGTAGCAGCTTGAAACAACACAGGGTTATTATCTTACGGTTCTGGAAGTCAAAAGTTCTAAGTGGGTCTCACTGGGCTAACATCAAGGTGACAGCAGAGCTGAATTCTTTTTGGATGCTCTAGGATGGAACGCATTAATTTGTGTTTCCAGCTTCTAGAAGCCACCTGAGTTCCTTGGTTTGTGGTCCCTATTTTTCCATCTTCAAAGCCAGCAACATTCGGCCAAATCTTTCTCACACAGTCATCTCTGGTTCTCTCTTCTGATTCCCTTTCACTTTTAAGGACCCTGTGGTTGCATTGGGCTCATTCAGATAATCCAGGAAAAAATCTGCAAATTTGATTGTCCTCCGGCCATGTAACTAACATATTCACGGGTTCTGGGGATTAAAATGACACATCCTTGAGGGGGACATTTACCTGCCTACCACAGAAATCCCTTAAATTACACACAAATGCAGGATACTGAGAAACAGCTTAGGATAGTAGTTCAAAGTATGGATTCTGGAGCAAGATCGTTTGCCTTCAAATCCTAGCTCTGCCACTTGAGCTGTATTACCTTAAGCAAGTAACTTAACTTCCCTGTGCCTCAGTTTTACCATCTGTAAAATGGGGATGATGACAATAGCACTTACTAATAGTAAACACTTAGAATGATGCCCAGCACTTAGGAGGCACTATATGTATCACTAAATATGTGCAATTTTATGGGCCATCCAGCATTGGAATAAGATAGTAGTGTCTAGCTGACCCTCGGACAAAATGGTCAGCTTGACCTTCACCCAGCTCAGAGGTTCCTCAGAAATAGGGAGTAACCCAGGTGTCTTGCTTTACTTACACTCTTGGAGTAGGAAACCGTTTGTACTATTCATGCTGTTTATTCTTTTTAATATTTTGCCAAGTGAGTGACTGAATTGCTAAAAAATCAGCAGTTGATTGGATGTGACTTCACTGTATATGCTGAATGAATGAGTGAACGGATGGACGGACAGATGGGTGGGTGGCTCTGCCTTCCCGGGGGACGGGTCCCCACTACACATCCCCCTGCACTGTCCTCTGGTTTGCGTGCTCCGAGGAGGCAGCCGCAGAGAGGGTGAGAAAAGCGCCTCTGGTTCTGGCATCTGATGCACATTTGCACTTCCCGCAGGAGTGAACGTTTGCTCAGGACCATGGAGAGCAGCTCCAGCAGCCCTCAGCTCACCCAGTCAGAGCCCCTGGAGGCTTTTCCACAGAGGAACCTGGAGCCAGGTGACATTGCCGTGCTGGTTCTGTACTTCCTCTTTGTCCTGGCTGTGGGACTATGGGTAAGCCAGGCCAGGGAAGGCGGGGGAAGAAACTCGCCTAAGGTCATCAAGTAATCCAAACTTGACACTTGTAAAAACGGACCGAGTGTGGATCATAAATCAGGTGTTGTCTTAGGCACTTGCAAATTTGTGTTACCCCATGTACTTTGCACAGATGTCTATGAAGAAGACACTACTACTGTACCCATTTTATAGGCAAGGAAACTGAGGCTCAAAAATGTAAGCTCCTAGGGGCGCCTGGGTGGCTCAGTCATTAAGCGTCTGCCTTCGGCTCAGGTCATGATCCCAGGGTCCTGGAATCGAGCCCCACATTGGGCTCCCTGCTCGGTGGGAAGCCTGCTTCTCCCTCTCCCACTCCCCCTGCTTGTGTTCCCTCTCTCGCTGTGTCTCTCTCTGTCAAGTAGACAAAAAAATCTTTAAAAAAAAATGTAAGCTCCTTGTATGTTAGTTAACAGAGCTGGAGTTAGAAGCCAATATTTCCTTCACTTTGAAAGTCATGTTCTCTTTTCTTTTTTAAAGGAAGGTTTGTTTTTTGTTTTGTTTTGTTTTGTTTTTTTTAAAGGCAATACAGCCTCATGGTTCAAAAATAAAAGCAACTTAAAATGACATACAGTGAAAAGTCTCACTACTACACTTCCCTTCACAGGTAACTACTGTTGTTAACTTGTTCGCACGTTAGTTTGAGTTTCCTTATGGAAATCCAAGCAAATATTATTGTGTGTATTTACCTCTTTCTTAAATGGGAAATTGCTTATTCTACACATTTTTTAAAAAGATTTTATTATCTGACAGAAGGAGACACAGCGAGAGAGGGAACACAAGCAGAGGGAGGGGGAGAGGGAGAACCAGGCTTCCTGCAGAGCCGGGAGCCCGATGTGGGGCTCGATCCCAGGACCCTGGGATCATGACCTGAGCCGAAGGCAGATGTTTAACGACTGAGCCACCCAGGTGCCCTACATGTTGTTTCTTCACCTTGTTATTTTTCACCTATCATAGTCTCTTGGCTATTTTTTCATATCAGTACATAGATGCTTCCTCGCCTTAAAAGTTGCACAGGATTCCATGAGATGATCGTACCGTGATTTATTTAGCCTGTTTTCTTCTGAGGGTCATTTGGATTGCTTCCTGTCTCTTACTGTCACAAACTATGTTGCAGTCAACAAATCAACAAATCTTATACACTCATTGTTTTGGATGTGTGCAACTATAATGTAGGATAAATTCCTACAACATATGAGGTTGTCAGACTGAAGGATGTAGGAGTCTGTAATCATTGAGACCTGGGTCTGAATTCCCGGCCTTTCTGCTCTCTAGAAATATGGCACAAGATAAGTAACTTTGCTTCCGAGCCTCAGGGTCTTCATCTGTTAGGTTGTGGTCTAATGACACCAACTTCATAGAGGTTGGTAGGGAATAACATGAGATGAGCTCTAGAAGCTTAGCATGGTGTCTACCAGCTCTGTTACTCTGATGCTATGCTGCACTAGTACTCAGGAAATGGTGCCCATCATGAGCTCTCCTACATAAGCCCTGGGTTGAAAACTCAAATACGTAGGTGAGCCGTACATTTGCGAAGCGGGGAGTGGCAGGAGTTGTATTGACCTGAAGAATTTGTCCTCTAAAGCATTCAAATTAAAATCCTCTTAAACCATGGGTTTAAAAAACAAAACAAAACAAAAAACCCTAAACTATATTTGATGTCCAGATCTGGCCTGCTGACTCTAGTGTTTGGTAATCTATGGCTCAGGAGCTCTGGGATGCCTCTGATTGTTACATGCCCTCTTCTTTGTTTCAGTCCACAGTGAAGACCAAGAGAGACACAGTGAAAGGCTACTTCCTAGCTGGAGGGGACATGGTGTGGTGGCCAGTAAGTGATCTTTGATTCAATTAAAGTCACTTCTCAAAGATTCTTCGAGGGCTGATGTTCTGTTTAGCCTTGGGTCTCGCAGGACTCCGGTTGTATGTAGTGTGAAAGTCACAGTCTAGAGAAGGCTTAGCTCCAATGCAAATGTGTTGAACAAAAAAGATTCATCAGCTCACCCAAGGGAAAAATCTAGTTAGGCTGGTTTTAGGGATGGCTGAGGGCAAGGGCTCAAGTGATGTCACTAGGACCTGTTTTCCCTCCCTCCCCTCATCCCTTCTTTCCTTCTTTCCTTCCTTCCATCTGTCCATATCAACTTTTCTTCTTCTGGATAGACACTATTCCCAAACAGGGCCAACTTCATGGCAACAAGATGGCAGACACTGCTCCGGACTTTTCATCTTCTTAAGTTCAGTCCCGTATGGGAAGAGCACCTGCCTCCATGGCAGTATCCCCGGAAAATATTTTCTCTCTGATTGTGTCCCATGCCCACCTCTGTGCCAGTCTCTGTCAATCCTCCTGATTACATAAAATAAAAATTCACACTTTAGTACTAATATATCTTTATCAACCTTCCATCACTGGCTAATCTCTATGTTTAGCCAAGAGAATGCCGGCCTCAGTGATCGAAACTAGCTAGGATTTAGTAACAGAGATTGTGTCCCAGTTCCAGATTTGCAGGAGAGAAAATGTAATTGATCCAGCTTGGGCCAGGTGCCCAGGGCTGTCTGGTCCAATCAGTTGAGACCAGGGATTGGGATCACTGAATATAAGCTTGGCCACTTAGTGTTCTACCAGGAGGGTTATCTACATGCTAAATTAGAAGCAGAACTGGAATAGAACACAGGCTTCCTGATTCTCATCATGAAGCACCTTCCACAATACCCGTCATCATTTTCCCTGGGGTGCTGCATACAGTTGTTCATGTTGTGCACTGCACAACCCTATGGCGCACAATTCACATTTTAGCCATCATAAATATACATGTTTATTATGCTAATTTCTGATGGTTGGAAGTAAAAGAGTCTTGGGGAAGAAGAATCTTTTTCTAATTTGGAAAAAAAAGGTGCCAGATAGGCTAGGGATGGCCCTGCCTCCTCTACTTCTCCTTCTGTCTTGGTCCCTCTGGAGCATGGGAAGAACTGAGGGTGGGGAGAAGGTACCATAGACCATCGCTCCAAGATCGGACTTGTCCATCTCCTAACAGGTGGGCGCATCCTTGTTTGCCAGCAACGTGGGAAGTGGACATTTTGTTGGCCTGGCAGGGTCAGGCGCTGCTGCAGGCCTTTCTGTCACTGCTTATGAATTAAATGTAAGTATTTTACCAGGGCGGGTACAGCTCATCCTTTGCCTACTAGGTAGATCCTGGGGGACAGTGTGAATGCCCCATACTTTCATTTATTTATTTTTGTTAAAGATTTTATTTATTTATTTTAGAGAGAGAGAGCAAGAGAGGGAGCACGAGTGGTGGAAGGGGTGGAGGGAGAGAATCCCAAGCAGTCTCCATGGCTGAGGACAGAGCCCGAGGCGGGGCCAATTCCCTGACCCTGAGATCATGACCTGAGCTGAAACCAAGAATCGGACGCTCAACTCACCAGGCCACCCAGGCGCCCCTACCCTGTACTTTTTAAAAATAGAGTTGTACTTCGTGAGAAAACAAACAAGCACCAAAGGCACCCCTGGTCAGCAAAAATCAGTTTGATCTGCAAGCTTCAGGCTTGTCTGGGTTTGCTTGATCCTGGGACCAGAAGGCCGGGACCCTAAAACACCAATGTGCAGGAGAAGAGGACTCAGAAGCTCTCCCTTGTGGATGCAGAAGATAGAAGGACCCGAAGGGTACCAGTCAGCCATCATAAAAATGTAGTTCTGTGGTTCAGTGGTTCTTAGCCTTTCTGGCACCCCACAGATACCCCAGAGATGGGACACACTGTCCTGTGTAGCAGGGCTCGTGCAGGGCATGATGTTCATTGACCGGGCAGGCATGTACTCTTAGTAGTGAGTTTCGTCTTCACAGTGACTAACAATTTTTTTAAAAAACAAGCTTTATTTATTTATGTATTTATTTTTAAGTCGTTTCCACACCCAGCGTGGGGCTCGAACTCACTACCCCGAGCTCGAGAGTGACTCACTCCACCCACTGAGCCGGCCCCTTAGTGACTAACATTTTTAAAATGCTCATTCTGTGCTGCACACTGCAGTACACTACGCATATTACTGTATGATGGGGTTCACTTAGGGAGCCCATCCTGGCTCACGTCTGGATGAAGGGGGACGACGTGAGGTTTTGGGGGACATTGAATGAGGAGTCACAGGAAAGCTTCTATTTCCACGCTTCCCTCCTTCTTCCCCTTCTCCCATTATCAATGTGGGAATATGATAGCCCGGGGAGGATGAGGTACTGAACCCAAGACTGAGCCAGGCCAGGTGACCTCCAAGTGCGGAGGGAAATCCAAATCAGCACCTCGATGTAGGTGGGAGCTGAGTCCTGAATCTGTTTTCTCGGGCAGGGCCTGTTCTCTGTGTTGATGTTGGCCTGGATCTTCCTCCCCATCTACATAGCTGGGCAGGTGAGTTGGGGTGCTCTGGGATGCGGAGACCCTTGGGGAGGGTCACCCTCGAGTTCCCTCCCTCCCACCTGAGGACATCCGTTAGCCAGTCCCTGGGAGCTCCCTGCATGGTGAAGGATGCTGCACAGGCGATACCGGGGAGCCCTGTCCTCAGCACCTCCCACCTCCTGACCCATGATGAAGATGGGCACAGGCTTTCAGATGTTTCATGTTTCAGAAACATTTTTTTTCAGTGCCTCACACAGTGATAGATGGGTATATCCCCCTGCACAGAACCCCAATTCCTCCACACCCCACTCCTCTGCCCATTTCCTCCTTCCTTCTTTTTTTTTTTTTTTAAGATTTTATTCATTTGAGAGAGAGAGCGAGCACAAGCAGGGGGAAGGGCAGAAGGAGAAGCAGGGTCACCTTGGAGCAGGGAGCCCGACTCAAGACTCGATCCCAGGATGCTGGGATCATGACCTGAGCCGAAGGCAGATGTTTAACCCACTGAGCCACCCCCTGCCCCCATTTTCTCCTCCCTTCTTAAGTCTATGATTAAGAAGACCATCAGTGCTGCTGAGTTTGGAGAGGACATGGGGAGGGGAGGGGAAGGGCCAGTGCCCTGAGGCCATCTGCCCCAAATTGGGTGGGTGGTGACCGCTCAGCTCTGGCCCCCAGGTCACCACGATGCCAGAATACCTAAGGAAGCGCTTCGGTGGCAACAGGATCCCTGTCATCCTGGCTGTGCTCTACCTGTTCATTTACATCTTCACCAAGATCTCGGTAAGGTGGGGACGCAGCCTGGCCATGTCCCTACAGCCTGGTGAGAAGATCGATTACAGCCATTAGTCGTGTGTCCTGCGCATGCATTTCCTACCCTTGGGCAGGCTTCAGGGAGCTTGGTAGATGGGAGGGGTGGGGAAGAGGGTAAGCATGGGGAGGAAGTTGGGAGAAAAGGTAGAGGGAAGGACACCTCTTTCCACTCCCGCTTTGGCAACATGTCAGGGTGGTGCAGGTCTCAGAACGGGACTCTTTGAGAGCCCTGCCAGGCCTTGGTGGGGGGCTTGTTCTTTTCCTCCTGGGATCAGGCCGTCATCAGGTATTCATCAGGTGTGCTGAGGCCCATTGGGCCTGCCCCATCCTGGCCTTTGGTTGGATGGGCAGATCTCCAGAAAGAGGCCAAGAGCAGATGCACTGCAGCCTCCAGGCACGTGTGCTCAGCCAGCCTGACTCAACGCTGATGCTGTCTCCGCTTCCAGCTGGGGCTGGGGAGAGCTTGCCCCAAGTGGGGGTGGTGCAGAGAAATTGCATTCAATCCAAACAACAATAATGGACTCTACACCAGCTGCAGGCTTGAAAGACAGACGTTCGATGACAGCATCCTTTCAGAACTCTGCCTCTCAGTCTGGTGGGAAGCTATAGATGTGGGGAAGCTTTCGCAGGGGAAGTTATGACCGAGGATGATTACCAACTGGGGAGAGGGGGACTGGCATTCCAGATGGACGGGCAGGGCTTGTTAGGGAAGCAGGGAGTGTGAAGGGAGTGAAGGAAATGAGGCCAAGGGGCGAGCAGACTGTGAAGCTTGGCATGCAATTCTAATGTATTTATGTAGACATTATCATGGGGGCCATGGGGGGGCACTGAAGAATTTTAATGAGCAGGAGAAGGATGTTTGATCATGACAGTATTTGATAAAGGTTGCAGTGTTGAGGGTGGAAGGTGGAAGCCCAAGAGGAGAAGCAAGACCACTGAGGAGGTTGTTGTATTAGCCCAGTGAGTGGGTGTCACATGTAACTGCCCACAGGGCTGCAACTGGAGAACCCTGATCTGGGAAGAGGTGGCTGAAGAAAGGGGAGTAGAGAACTCTTCCATGTTTGCCAGAATCCAGGCCTAGCAGAGCCTGTGCTGAAAATGTCCCTCCTTTCATTCATCTGGCAACTTCCTGTCTCCCCAGGTGGACATGTATGCAGGCGCCATCTTTATCCAGCAGTCCCTGCACCTCGATCTCTACCTGGCCATCGTTGGGCTGTTGGCCATCACGGCTCTGTACACTGTTGCAGGTGTGTCTGAACAAGGGGTGATGCCTGAGAGACTGTGGCCCACCGCCCCACCGATCTTTTCCTGGCCCATGTTCTGATGTTCCCATGTGTTAAAACCATTCATTTATTACATCTCACTCCACAACCCCAGACAAGGTGATTTCTCTTAGCCATTGTCCAAAGGAAGAAGGTTTCCCAGTTAGAAGGAGGATTTAAAAATGCACCACAACTGCATCAAGCTATTTTCCATTTGTTTATTGAAGAACTATCAGTGCATATTTATTCACGTGCACTCTGTAAAGCTAGATGGTAAGCGGCTCTAATTCTGGAGCTGAGGTCGGGCAGCCTCCTCTTTCCCCATCAGAGCTGCATTGTAGGAGAGAGACTGGCCTATAGTAGGACCCGGACAAGTATCTGGTTTGGAATACTTGCCTTTTTATTTTCATTCTGCTCCAGCTTCACCCTTGTCTGTCTCCTTTTGGTGTAATATAATCCCTTCTGCAAATATATCTGTATATTACCTAGTATGTGCGAGACATCATGCTAGGAATGGGGCAGAGCAGTAAACAAAACAGACAAAACCTTTACCCGAAGGGACTTTATATTCTAATGGGGAGACAGACAACGAACAAGGAAACGAAGATATTTCTTGGTATATCATGGTATATCAGGATATATTAGTATAATCTGATAAGTGTTCCGAAGGAAGTTTAAGCAGGGCAAGACGGGGAGTGATGGGATAAGGGAGTTTTTTTTTCCACATAGAATGTCCGGGGAAGGCCTTTGTAAAGTGATGCTTGAACCACATTTAAATGATATGAAGGCAGCTCTAAAGAGAAGTGCAGGGGAAGGGAAGTCCAGGCAGAGGGCATATGTAAGTAAAGACTCTTAGGATGAGAACATGCTGATTTGGGAAACAAAAGGGCGGTCACTGTGGCTGACGCTGAGCGAGCAAATGGTTGTTCGGGCCGCGTCCCGCTCAGCTCCAGGGGCCGTTCCCACAAGCCAGAGAGGGATGCACGCCTGGCACTGTGTGGTAGAGCAGCCCTAATGAGGGAGAAAGACCAGCCACCAGCGCCTCGCAGGGGACAAAATGTGCCTGGATTTTGTTCTAAGTGCCGTGGATCTCCACTGGAGGCTCTAAGCGGAAAAGCAACTAAATTGAACATATGCAAAGGCCCCCCGAAGGATCTCAGGGGGGTCAGCACTCATGGAAGCCCTGTGCCTGGAGCCCAGGGAAACAGAAGGGCTAGCGGCAATAGCCGGTTTATCTTTGTGTTTCCTTGTTTGGGGGTCTGTGTCCCCATTACACTGATCTCTCTGAGGACCGGGGACATGCTGTTTTGTTTGCCTCTCTTTCCCTACCACATAGAGCTTGGCGGGGCGCTCCCCAGAGATTCGGTGAACAATTGAATAAAACACTGAACCCAGTGCGTGGCGCATGATAAATGCTCATAATCGTCAGTATAGAAATAATGCTGGCTTTTAGTGGTGGGATCTCACCACGCTCAGGCCGGCTAATTGCAGTAGCGGGCTGGGGCCACAACAGACCCCGGGTCTCTCTCCACATTTGTGACGGAGCCCTGTTCCCACTGGCAAGGAGGCAGAATCAGAGTAGAACACCACAGCTCTGTGCAGCGTTTTTTGTTTTTTTTTAAGATTTTATTTATTTATTGTCAGCATAAGGCAGGGAGAGTAGCAGGCAGAGGGAGCAGGGAGCCTGATGCAGGACTCGATCCCAGGACCCTGGGATCATGACCTGAGCTGAAGGCAGGTGCTTAACCGACTGAACCACCCAGGTGCCCCTCTGTGCATGTTTTGTATTGCATACTGACTTTGCCCACTAGTAAACGTGCTCATATCAGAGAAGCATCTCTTTCCCCTTTGGGAAGAAGGAAGAGGGAGGTATGGTACAGAGAAGAGACTGGAAAGATCGCCCTGTCCAGATGTCGACAGACTTGCTGCCATTAATTATATGACTATGATCAGCTGGTCTCACTGGGCTCCGTCAAGAACAGGAGGTTGATGACATCTGGAACGGCTGTCTGGGGCAAGGTGGACTCACTCACTTGGGCGGCTGGTGGTTGGCATGGGCTCTCAGCTGAGCTTCCCCCCACCCCGTGTGAGCCATCACCCTCTGGGAGGCAAGCGTGGGCTATTTAAAGAAGCACGGTGGTCTCAGGACAACACGAGAGCAAGAGCAGAAGCTTCCGGGCCCTTGAGGCTTAGGCTTCGAGCTGCACAGTATCACTCCCACCATGTTCTGCTGGTCAAAGCAAGCCATCTGGCCAAGCTCCTCGTTAAGAGGTAGAGAAATCAGCTTCACCTCAACATGGAAGGAGCAGCAAAACCACAGTGCAATATGGGCATGTGCTCAGGAAGGCGGTACTTTGGCCATCTTTGCAAACAACACTAAGAAATCTCCCCAGGCAGGTTGAACTTGCAGGTTCTGTCTGCTCCCCAGGGTAACTCCTCTCCACCATGGTACCCGACCCTCACCTCGGTGCTTATGCCCACCCCTACCCCCAGGTGGCCTGGCTGCTGTGATCTACACGGATGCCCTGCAGACTCTGATCATGCTTATAGGAGCACTCATCCTGATGGGCTACAGTAAGTGGGGCCCCAGGGCCACTTGGGTGGATGACAACCCCTCTCTCAGTGACATCTGCTTTCATCACTGTGATCAGCAAGCCCAGGGTCAAAGCATACCACGGGGGCATTCCAGTCACGGGTGATTTGCTTGAGACATGGTTATTTTAGCTGGAAGAGAACTGGGCTTATGGAAACTTACTGTTTTGTTTTGTGTTTTTTTAAGATTTATTTTAGAGGAAGGGGGAGGGGAGGGCAGAAGAAGAAAGAATCTCCAGCAGACCCCCTGCTGAGTGAGAAGCCCCATGTGGGGCTCCATCCCACGACCCCAAGATCATGACCTGAGCTGAAATCAAGAGTCAGCCTCTTAAGCGACTGAGCCACCCAGGTGCCCCTAAGTGGCATATACTTCTCTGTCATTTTACTTTGAACCTATCTATGTCTTTATAAACATAGATATGTGTTTATACAAACATACATATATTTCCTATTCTTTATATTTTAAGTGGGTTTCTGGTCGACATCATATAGTTGGGTCTTACTTTTTATCCAATCTGACGATTTCTATCTTGTCATTTGCATCTGTGGGTCAATTACATTTATGTACTGATTGATAGGGATGGATTAAAATCTGCAATCCTGTCAGCTGTTGTCCATTTGTTCCAAGTGTCCTCTGGCTCCATTTTTCTTCTTTTAAAAAATTATTTTGGTGTTGGCCCTAAAGTCTACAATGTCCATCTCAGTCTTACTTCTAATATTATCCTACTGCATCATGTATCGTTTAAGAAGCTTACAATATTCCACTCCCAAATGCTCCCTCCCGTCTTCTGTGTTATTGTTATCATACATTTACACATGCCCTAAACCCCGATACCCTGCTACAAGTTTTGCTTTACACAGTAGATTATCTTTTAGAGTGATTAAAAAGAAGAAAAAAAGCCTTAAAAAAAAAAAAAGTCTTTTGGGGCACCTGGGTGGCTCAGTTGGAAGAGCACGAGACTCTTGATCTTGGGGTTGTGAGTTCAAGCCCCACACTGGGTGTGGACATTACTTTAAAAAAATCTTAAGGGTTGCTTGGGTGGCTCAGTCGGTTAAGTGTCTGCCTTTTGCTCAGGTTGTGATCCCAGGGTCCTGGGATCCAGCCCCGCATCAGGCTCCAGCCCCGCATCGGGCTCCTTGCTCATGGGGGAGCCTACTTCTCCCTCTCCCTCTGCCTGCTGCTCACCCTGCTTGTGCTCTCTCTCACTACCTCTTCTCTCTCTCTGTGTCAGATACATAAAAATCTTTAAAAAAGAGAAAAGAAACCAAATTGTTATTACAGGGGAGCCTGGCTGGCTCAGTTGGTGGAGTGTGTGACACTTGATCTCAGGGTTGTGAGTTCGAGCCCCATGTTGGGCATAGAGAGTACTTAAAAATAAATAAATAGTTATTAGACCTACTGCTAGGTCTTACTGTTCAATGGAGAAAATAACTACTAAGCCACAGTTTCTGTGTTTTGACAATTGCTGTCACTATATCCGGTTTCCTTTATAATCCTATGTATTTTGTATTATGCATTGTTATTAATATTCTGAGAAGCAATACACAATCACCACCAAAGGCATAAAAACAAGGCTGAGAACCTTTAAGGTGACTAACTTTCCTTGTTAGCGCTGCTCCAAGTAGGATGTCACCCACCCAGCCATCCCCTGACCACTCGCCATGGATTGCTTTGAGTTTCTGACAAATTTGGGCTTCCTCTGCGTTTTAGGTTTTGCTGCAGTTGGTGGGATGGAAGGCCTGAAGGAGAAGTACTTCTTGGCGGTGGCGAGCAACCGGAGTGAGAACAATAGCTGCGGGCTGCCCCGAAAAGATGCCTTCCATATTTTCCGAGACCCCCTGACTTCCGATCTCCCTTGGCCCGGGACCCTACTTGGAATGTCCATTCCGTCCCTCTGGTACTGGTGCACAGATCAGGTACAGGGCAGCTGATGAGGAAGCACCTCCAGGACGCTTCTTTGCTTGAGGGGCTGGAGACTGGGCTGGTTTCCTCCATCTCTTCTCTTGTTTGCTTCCCCCACCCCTGCCCGCCCCCGCAAGCTCGACTACGCCTTCTTTCCTACTGCTCTACATTATTTTACTTCTTGAGCTTGCTCATGTAATGGCAAATCCAGGGCTACTAATATTTGCAAAGGGGAACTGTTTTTTGTTTGTTTTTAAAGATTGACTTAATTATTTTGAGAGAGAGACAGAGCAGGGCGAGGGGCAGAGGGAGACAATCTCAAGCAGACTGCTCAGCACAGAGCCCGATGCGGGGCTCGATCCCAGGACCCTGAGATTATGACCTGAGCTAAAGGCAGACACTTAACGACTGAGCCATCCAGGTGCCTGAGATGATACATTTTAAATGGAGTTTAAAATTGATTTCGGGTTATCATTTACTCAACAAATATTCACTGGATGCCCTCTGTGTACTAGACACTTGGAAATCATGAGTACACACATCAGACAGGGCTCTCTTCTCTCCTGGAGCTCACTTTCTTCTAGTGGGGGGTAGACAGACAATAAGTAAATTATATGGAATATTTAAAAGTGATAAATGCAATTTTTTTTAAAGCAGGGTAGGGAAAGAGGGGTTAAGAAGGTGGGAATGCAGTTTATTTACTTTTTAAAAAGATTTTATTTATTCCTTTGAGAGAGAGAGAGAGCACGAGCAGGGGGAGAGGCAGAGGCAGAGGGAGAAGCAGGCTCCCATTGAGCAGGGAGCCCAATGCGGGGCTCGATTCCAGGACCCTGGGATCATGATCTGAGCCGAAGGCAGACACTTAACCAATGGAACCACACAGGCACCCCAGGGCTGATGGAAGTTTAAAGTAACCATCACGGAGTAGGGCAACGGAATTTATGCAGGTGACCGTGCCAAGAACAGAGCCCAGTTCCCCCCATGGGCCAGAGTTCCTCTATACCCGGGCAGTGGTGGGCACAATACGCATGCCCCTTTAAGGCGAGACCATCATTGGCAAATCTCCTTCCCCCCTACCAAGCAAATCTCAGGTAGGAGAGAGTTTGGGACACAGTATAAGATCTAGGCTAATAGCATGGGCTTTAAATGTCACAGGCCTGGAATCAAGTTCTGGGGGCATTGGAATACTAACATCTTGTTTCCTTGTTTCCTTACTAACAGTGTGGTTACTAATGGTTACAGAAGAGGGAAGCATGAGGAATTTGGCCATAATCCTTTGGTCATAGGGACAGTTAATAAACCATTAAAAACATTTACATTTTTGCGATGGTTTATGTTAGTGCTCTTGACACAGCTCACCACCAGCTGATACTTCTGAATTTGTACAAATATTTCCTTGAGATGCCTCAAGCCCTTCTTAGCTGGAATTCCAGCATGCACCCTGTGAAAGCCACCTCCAACCCACCGGAGTTGTTCAGGAGCCTGGGGACTTAGTCACAGAGGACTCAGTCTCCTTCCAAATGCCAGGCAGGGCAAGAGGGCCTAGAAACCTAAGCCCACCTTGACCATGTGACTTTGGTCTTGATCACACGGTGTAGCCGCTGACCTGGGTTCTGCGGAGTCCCGAGACTACATTGCTTCACTGTGCTGGTCCTGCCCTAGGGAACGTAGAGCTTTGTTAGCTAATTTTAAGATTTTATTTATTTATTAGAGGGAGAGGGAGAGCCACGGGCACGCGTGTGCAGGGGGAGATGCAGCGGGAGAGGGAGAGAGAATCTCAAGCAGACTCTGCACTCACCACAGAACCCCACACAGGGCTCGATCGCACAACCCTCAGATCATGACCTGAGCCGAAGTCAAGAGTTGGACGCTCAACTGACAGAGCCACCCAGCTTCCCTTGGGCTAATTTTAGAACAGGAGAAAGGCAAAACTAAGCATTTGTGATTCACTGACAGAGAATATTCCAGATCTTCCTGGGTTGAGACTAAAAAGATAAGTAACAACGGACAATCGTAATGGCACTTAAATGTTTACTGCTGCTGTGCTGTGGCCAGTCCCTGGTCTAACCATTCTACATGAATTAATTCCTTTTCATACCATCCCTCTGAACTGTGGTTCCGTTACTTGGGCCTGGGGGGTTGTCCTACAGGGGGATCCCCTTCCCCTCGGGCTTGTGGGTTTTCAAGGAACACAGATCTTTTCAGACATACTCAGCTGCTTCTTAAATTGATGTTTGTATTCTCCACTCCACGGGAATAAAAGCCAGAATCCTTTTTGGTCACAGTTTTGGATCTCTAGTAGAAAGGGCTTTGTTTTCCAAAGCTATAAATGCTTTCCTCTCAGCTTCCAGAGGGACGGGCTAGGATTAAACCCTGGGTGCCTCTTTGGGCACCTTAAGCAGCCGGATGTATTCTATAGACCCTGATATCCTCACATTTTACTACCACATTCTAAAGTGTTCTAGAAGGCTGCCTGTGTGGCTTAGTCGGTTAAGCGTCTGCCTTCGGCTCGGGTCATGATCCCATGATCCCTGTACTGGGCTCCCTGCTCGGCTGAGAGCCTGCTTCTCCCTCTCTCTCTGCTGTTCTCCCTGCTTGTGCTCTCTCTCTGTCAAGTAAATAAATGAAATCTTTAAAAAATTAAAAAAAAATAAAGTATTCTAGAAAACCTCAGTAGGTATATATCTGGAGTTCTAAAAAATAACATAACAGTTAAACCAAATTCTATAAATTTTTTTAAAGATTTACTTATTGATTTGAGAGGGGGAGAGAGAGAGAGAGCATGAGGTGGGGAGGGGCAGGGAGAGAGGGAGAGAGAGAAACTCAAGCAGACTCCGCACTGAGCAGGGAGCCCAACACAGGGCTCTATCTCACAACCCTGAGATCACGACCTGAGCCGAAACCAAGAGTCAGATGCTCAGCTGACTGCGCCACCCAGGCGCTCCCATTAAACCAACCTCTAAACAAGGATGGCTAACTTCCCAGCTCTGGATTGAGGGCCTCCATGCTCCTCACCTTTTCCTCACATAAGCCAATCCTACATTTTAGAGTCTTTCACTTTATGGCATCCAAACAAATATAATTTATGCCTGTCAGGGTACACTTGGTTGCAAGTGACCAAAAAAAAAAAAAAAATTTCAAACTGAACTATCTCAGAGAAAGGATGGGGGATGTAGTAGCTCATGGAATACAAACAAGAAGTTGAACGAACCTTCAGAAACTACTGGAACATATTCTGGTTTCCCCCTCCATCATCCATCTTTATCACCTATAATTTTGTTGCCTCCCACTGCAGACCAACAGGAAAGAAGCTGGAAACTCCCTAAGTCCCAGTCCAAAAATCCTGTAGAAGGGTCTAGCATGGGTCAGGTGCCTACCCCTGGATTAGGCAACTGTGCCCAAGATGATAGTGTAGCCATGTGGACAGGGCGTGGGTTTCAAAAGAAGGAGCAGGACACTCTAGGAAGACTACCCAATTAATGCCCACTGTCAAAAAAACTGGGAAGAATCCCAACTTTGTCCTGCTCATCATAGCAGTGGTAATGATTTGAGATTTCATTCCCTTTTTTTAAAAAATAATTTTTATTGTTATGTTAATCACCATACATTACATCATTAGTTTGTGATGTACTGTTCCATGATTCATTGTTTGGGCATAACACCCAGCGCTCCACGCAGAATGTGCCCTCTTTAATACCCATCACCAGGCTAACCCATCCCCCCATCCCCCCACCCCCCTCCCCTCTAGAACCCTCAGTTTGTTTTTCAGAGTCCATCGTCTCTCATGGTTCGTCACCCCCTCTGACTTAATCCCCTTCATTCTTCCCCTCCTGCTATCTTCTTCTTCTTCTTCTTTTATTCTTAACATATATTGCATTATTTGTTTCAGAAGTACAGATCCGTGATTCATCAGTCTTGTACAATTCACAGTGCTCACCATAGCACATACCCTCCCCAATGCCTATCACCGAGCCACCCAATCCCTCCCACCGCCCACCACTCCAGTAACCCTGTTTGTTTCCTGAGATTAAGAATTCCTCATATCAGTGAGGTCATACGATACATGTCTTTCCCTGATTGACATATTTCACTCAGCATAACAACCTCCAGTTCTATCCACGTCGTTGCAAATGGCAAGATCTCATTCCTTTTGATGGCTGCATAATATTCCATTGCGTATATATACACATCTTCTTTATCCATTCCTCTGTCGATGGACATCTTGGCTCTTAACACAGTTTGGCTAAGGTGGACATTGCTGCTATAAACATTGGGGTGCACGTACCCCTTCAGGTCCCTACATTTGTATCTTTGGGGTAAATACCCAGTAGTGCAATTGCTGGATCATACGGTAGCTCTATTTTCAACTGTTTGAGGAACCTCCATACTGTTTTCCAGAGAGGTTGCACCAGCTTGCATTCCCACCAACAGTGTAGGAGGGTTCCCCTTTCTCCGCATCCCTGCCAACATCTGTCGTTTCCTGACTTGTTAATTTTAGCCACTCTGACTCGTGTGAGGTGATATCTCACTGAGGTTTTGATTTGGATTTCCCTGATGCCCAGCGATGTTGAGCACTTTTTCATGTGTCTGTTGGCCATTTGGATGTCTTCTTTGGAAAAATGTCTGTTCATGTCTTCTGCCCATTTCTTGATTGGATTATTTGTTCTTTGGGTGTTGAGTTTGATAAGTTCTTTATAGATTTTGGATACTAGCCCTTTATCTGATATGTCATTTGCAAATATTTTCTCCCATTCTGTCGGTTGTCTTTTGGTTTTGTGGACTGTTTCTTTTGCTGTGCCAAAGCTTTTTATCTTGATGAAATCCCAATAGTTCATTTTTGCCCTGGCTTCCCTTGCTTTTGGCGATGTTTCTAGGAAGAAGTTGCTGTGGCTGAGGTGGAAGAGGTTGCTGCCTGTGTTCTCCTTTAGGATTTTGATGGACTCCTGTCTCATGTTTAGGTCTTTCAACCATTTGGAGTCTATTTTTGTGTGTGGTGTAAGGAAATGGTCCAGTTTCATTCTTCTGCATGTGGCTGTCCAATTTTCCCAACACCATTTGTGGAAGAGACTGTCTTTTTTCCATCGGACATTCTTTCCTGCTTTGTCAAAGATGAGTTGACCATAGAGTTGAGGGTCCATTTCTGGGCTCTCGATTCTGTTCCATTGATCTCTGTGTCTGTTTTTGTGCCAGTACCATACTGTCTTGATGACAACAGCTTTGTAATAGAGCTGGAAGTCCGGAATTGTGATGCCGCCAGCTTTGCTTTTCTTTGTCAACATTCCTCTACCTATTCAGGGTCTCTTCTGGTTCCATACAAATTTTAGGATTATTTGTTCCATTTCTTTGAAAAAGGTGGATGGTATTTTGATGGGAATTGCATTGAATGTGTAGATTGCTTTAGGTAGCACTGACATCTTCACAATGTTTGTTCTTCCAATCCATGAGCATGGAACGTTTTTCCATTTCTTTGTGTTTTCTTCAATTTCTTTCATGAGTATTTTATAGTTTTCTGAGTACAGATCCTTTGCCTCTTTGGTTAAATTTATTCCTAGATATCTTATGGTTTTGGGTGCAATTGTAAATGGGATTGACTCCTTGATTTGTCTCTCTTCTGTCTTGTTGTTGGTGTATAGGAATGCCACTGATTTCTGTGCATTGATTTTATAGCCTGCTACTTGACTGAATTCCTATATGAGTTCTAGCAGTTTTGGGGTGGAGTCTTTTGGGTTTTCCACATACAGTATCCTATCATCTGCAAAGAGTGAGAGTTTGACTTCCTCTTTGCCGATTTGGATGCCTTTGATTTCTCTTTGTTGTCTGATTGCTGTGGCTAGGACTTCTAATACTATGTTGAATAGCAGTGGTGAGAGTGGACATCCCTGCCGCGTTCCTGACCTTAGGGGAAAAGCTCTCAGCTTTTCCCCATTGAGAATGATATTCGCTGTAGGTTTTTCATAGATGGCTTTTATGATATTGAGGTAGGTACCCTCTATCCCTATACTCTGAAGAGTTTTGATCAAGAAAGGATGCTGTACTTTGTCAAATGCTTTTTCTGCATCTGTTGAGAGGATCATATGATTCTTGTTCTTTCTTTTGTTAATGTATTGTATCACGTTGATTGATTTGCAGATGTTGAACCAGCCTTGCAGCCCACGGATAAATCCCACTTGGTCGTGGTGAATAATCCTTTTAATGTACTGTTGGATCCTATTGGCTAGTATTTTGGTGAGAATTTTGCATCCATGTTCATGAAGAATATTGGTCTGTAATTCTCCTTTTTGATGGGGTCTTTGCCTGGTTTGGGGATCAAGGTAATGGTGGCCTCCTAAAATGAGTTTGGAAGTCTTCCTTCCATTTCTATTTTTTGGAACAGTTTCAGGAGAATAGGTCTTAATTCTTCTTTAAATGTCTGATAGAATTCCCCTGGGAAGCCATCTGGCCCTGGGCTTTTGTTTGTTGGGAGATTTTTGATGACTGCTTAAATTTCCTTAGTGGTTATAGGTCTGTTCAGGTTTTTTATTTCTTCCTGGTTCAATTTTGGTAGTTGATACATCTCTAGAAATGCACCCATTTCTTCCAGGTTATCTAATTTGCTGGCATATCGCTGCTCATAATATATTCTTATAATTGTTTGTATTTCTTTGGTGTTGGTTGTGATCTCTCCTCTTTCATTCATGATTTTGTTGATTTGGGTCATTTCTCTTTTCTTTTTGATAAGTCTGGCCAGGGGTTTATCAATCTTGTTAATTCTTTCAAAGAACCAGCTCCTAGTTTCGTTGATCTGTTCTACTGCTCTTTTGGTTTCTGGTTCATTGATTTCTGCTCTGATCTTTATGATTTCTCTTCTCCTGCTGGGTTTAGGCTTTATTTGCTGTTCTTTCTCCAGCTCCTTTAGGTGTAGGGTTAGGTTGTGTATTTGAGACCTTTCTTGTTTCTTGAGAAAGGCTTGTATTGCTATATACTTTCCTCTCAGGACTGCCTTTGCTGTATCCCAAAGATTTTTTTTTTTAAAGATTTTATTTATTTATTTATTTGAGAGAGAGAGAGACTGAGAGAGAGCATGAGAGGCAGGAGGGTCAGAGGGAGAAGCAGACTCCCTGCTGAGCAGGGAGCCCGATGTGGGACTCGATCCCGGGACTCCAGGATCATGACCTGAGCCGAAGGCAGTCGCTTAACCAACTGAGCCACCCAGGCGCCCCCCAAAGATTTTGAACAGTTGTGTTCTCATTTTCATTGGTTTCCATGAACTTTTTTAATTCTTCTTTAATTTCTTGGTTGACCCATTCATTCTTTAGTAGGATGCTCTTTAGCCTCCATGTATTTGAGTTCTTTCCGACTTTCCTCTTGTGATTGAGTTCTATTTTCAAAGCATTGTGGTCTGAAAATATGCAGGGAATAATCCCAATCTTTTGGTACCGGTTGAGACCTGATTTGTGACCTAGGATGTGATCAATTCTGGAGAATGTTCCATGGGCACTAGAGAAGAATGTGTATTCTGTTGCTTTGGGATGGAATGTTCTGAATATGTCTGTGAAGTCCATTTGGTCCAGTGTTTCATTTAAAGTCTTTATTTCCTTGTTGATCTTTTGCTTAGATGATCTGTCCATTTCAGTTAGGGGGGGTGTTATAGTCCCCCACTGTTATTGTATTGTTGTCAATGTGTTTCTTTGCTTTTGTTATTAATTGCCTTATATAATTGGCTGCTCCACGTTAGGGGCATAGGTATTTACAATTGTTAGATCTTCTTGTTGGATAGACCCTTTAAGTAGGATATAGTGTCCTTCTTCATCTCTTATTACAGTCTATGTTTTAAAATCTAATTTGTCTGATATAAGGATTGCCACCCCAGCTTTCTTTTGGTGTCCATTAGCATGGTCAATGGTTTTCCACCCCCTCACTTTTTTTTTTTAAAGATTTTATTTATTTATTTGAGAGAGAGAATGAGAGAGAGAGAGAGCATGAGAGGGGAGAGGGTCAGAGGGAGAAGCAGACTCCCCGCTGAGCAGGGAGCCCCATGTGGGACTCGATCCCGGGACTCCTGGATCATGACCTGAGCCGAAGGCAGTTGCTTAACCAACTGAGCCACCCAGGCGCCCATCCACCCCCTCACTTTCAATCTGGGGGTGTCTTTGGGTCTAAAATGAGTCTCTTGCAGACAGCATATTGATGGGTCTTGTTTTTTAATCCAATCTGATAGCCTGTGTCTTTTGATTGGGGCATTGAGCCCATTTACATTCAGGGTAACTATTGAAAGGTATGAATTTAGTGCCATTGTATTGCCTGTAAGGTGACTGTTACTGTATATTGTCCGTGTTCTTTTCTGATCTATGCTGCTTTTAGGCTCTCTTTTTGCTTAGAGGACCTCTTTCAATATTTCTTGTAGGGCTGGTTTCGTGTTTGCGAATTCCTTTAGTTTTTGTTTGTCCTGGAAGCTTTTTATCTCTCCTTCTATTTTCAATGATAGCCTAGCTGGATATAGTATTCTTGGCTGCATATTTTTCTTGTTTAGTGCTCTGAAGATATCATGCCAGTCCTTTCTGGCCTGCCAGGTCTCTGTGGATAGGTCTGTTGCCAATCTAATGTTTGTACCATTGTAGGTTACATATCTCTTCTCCCGAGCTGCTTTCAGGATTTTCTCTTAGTCTCTGAGACTCGTAAGTTTTCCTATTAGATGTCGGGGTGTTGACCTATTTTTATTGATTTTGAGAGGGGTTCTCTGTGCCTCCTGGATTTTGATGCCTGTTTCCTTCCCCACATTAGGGAAATTCTCTGTTGTTATTTGCTCCAATATACCTTCTGCCCCTCTCTCTCTTTCTTCTTCTCCTGGGATCCCAATTATTCTAATGTTGTTTCGTCTTATCGTATCGCTTATCTCTCGAATTCTGCCCTCGTGATCCTGTAGTTGTTTATCTCTCTTTTTCTCAGTCTCTTTATTTTCCATCATTTGGTCTTCTATATCACTGATTCTTTCTTCTGCCTTATTTATCCTAGCAGTTAGTGCCCCCATTTTTGATTGCACCTTATTAATAGCCTTTTTGATTTCGACTTGGTTAGATTTTAGTTCTTTTATTTCTCCAGAAAGGGTTTCTCTAATAACTTCCACACTTTTTTCAAGCCCAGCTAGTATCTTTAAAGTCATGATTCTGAACTCTAGGTCCAACATCGTACTAATGTCAGTATTGAGTAGGTCCCTGGCAGACGGTACTACCTCTTGTTCTTTTTGCTGAGGTGATTTTTTTCATCTTGTCATTTTGTCCAGAGGAGAACAGATGAATGAGAGAACAGAATGCTAACAGGTTAACAACATCTCCCGCAAATATGCTCTATACAAATCAGAAAAGACCTGAAACCAGGGGACAAGAAAGGGAAAGAAAGAAGAGAGGGAAAAAAAAAAAGGAAAAAGAAAAAGATAAAAACAAACAAAAACAGAAGAAAACAAAAAAAAAAAAGAATATGATCAAATATGATCAGGGTAGTGCATAGATCAGTGCCGCACACTAGCTTTTGGGCATATTTTGGTCTGTTAGAAGAAAGTGCCTGCTAAAATTTTAAAGGAAGAAAGACATATATGTACAAAATAAGGGTTGATACAATGAAGGGATGGCAGATGACTGTAAAGATGAAAATTATGAAAGATTTTATAAAAGGAATTGATAAGTTGTTTTTTAAAAAGAAGGAAGAAGATTTAAAAAGAATAAGAAAAAAGAAAAAAAAGAAAAAAAAAAGGGAGACAATGTGATCAGGCAGGAGAATAGAACAAAGCCATACACTAGTGATTTAGGGTATATTTTGATCTGTTAGAAGAAATTGTATCTCAAAATTTTAAAGAGAGAACAACTTATATATATATGCCAAAAATAGGGTAACTACTATGAAGGGATAAAAATAGACTCTAAAAATGAAAAATAAAAAATGTTTTTTTTAAAAAGGGATTGATAAGATGTTGTTTGAAAAAGGGAAAAAGAAAAATTAAAAAAAAACAGTTAAAAATTAACTTTGAAAAACTAATGAATTATGGTAAAAAAGCCATGAATTCTATGTGCAGTATTCCCCTAGCGCTGGAGTTCTCCCGTTCTCCTTGATCGGTAAACTTGGTCTTGGCTTGCTGGCTGTTCGTGCAGATCTTCTGGGGGAGGGGCCTGTTGCCGTGGTTCCCAAATGTCTTTGCCGGAGGCGGAATTGCCCCGCTCTTGTGAGTCCGGGCTGGGCAAGCTGTTCCGGTTTGCTCTCAGGAGCTTTTGTTCCCTGCAAGCTCTCGGTACAACTTTGGAGGACCAGGGTGAAAATGGTGGCCTCCCAATCTCCGCCCGGAGGAGCTGAGAACTCGGGGCCCCGCTCCTCAGTGCGCCCCCAGAGAATAGCAGTCACTCCCATCTCCCTGGTCTCCGGCCGCACTGCGTGCTCACCCGGCCTGTGACCGAGCGTTGCTATCTCTGGCACTCGACCCCGTGTGGAGTCTCCAAACCCAGCAGATCCCTGTGGTGCGTTCCCGCGCCGCTCCTCCCGGGGGAAGAAGGGGAGTCTCCCCGGATCTGCCGCTTGTTGGGTCCCTGCTGGAGGAGCAGGGCCCAACTGGGCCACGGATCACAGTTTATGGCAACCCCGAGCTGAGAGCCCACTCCTCGGCTCCGTCTCTACAGCCGGCTTCCCCGCTCCGATACCTGAGAGCTCTGCCGCACTCAGGCACCCCCAGTCTTTCTGTGACCCTGAGGGTCCTGAGATCACACTGTCCCACGAGGGTTCTTCCCCCCACTTAGCCACTGGAGCGACGTCCCTCAGTGGAGCCGACTTCTAAAAGGTCCGATTTTGTGCTCCGCGGCTCCACCACTTGCCAGAAGCGGCCGATGGAGGCCCCCTCCCCCGCCGTCTATCCTCCCGAATATCGCCTCAGATTCACTTCTCCGCACGTCCTACCTTCCAGAAAGTGGTCGCTTTTCTGTTCAGAGTGTTGTTACTGTTCTTATCTTCGATCTCCTGTTGAGTTCGTAGGTGTTCAGAATGGTTTGATCCCTATTCAGCTGAATTCCTGAGACCAGACGAAATCCAGGTCTCCTACTCCTCCGCCATCTTGCCACACCCCCTATAGTCGATTTCATTCCCTTTGTCCATAGTTCACTGAATCGGCTTGTAAAGGCTCTGGTAACTCAACAAGGCCTCTGTAGCTTCTGCAGATGCTTCAAGACTCAAAGCAGAAAAAAATAGAGAAAGTTCTGGGCTTATGTCAATTCAGTCTGAAGGCTGGAGGAGGATTTTGGGGGACCACTCTCCTACTCAGAAAACACTCTGGAACAAGTTATTCCTTTTCAGTAGATAAGGTTTTTTTTTTTTAATTATGTGATACACATTTTTAAAGATTTTATTTGAGAGAACATGAGTGAGGGGAGGGGCAGAGAGAGAGGGAAAAGCAGACTCCCCATTGAGCAGGGAGCCTGATGTGAGGCTCGATCCCAGGACTCCGGGACCATGATCTGAGCTGAGGGCAGATGCTCAAACAACTGAGCCACCCAGGCACCCCGAGATGACTTGAATTTTAAAGAATCTTTCCAAATACGATGGCAGAGGTGCAGCCAGTGGTCTAAGCTCCTCTCATAGTTGGCAATTCTAATGGAGGCTGTAGGTGGTAGGGTGCTTCTTTCCTTTGCCTCTTCTAGGAAGAAATTCGTGGGAAGTTGTAACTGGCCCACCTTGGATTCATACTTTTCCTCAACTGATCATGGTAGCCAGAGAAGTGGAGAAACTCTATGTAGAAATCGAATTGGCCAGGTCCAGCCCCAGGATAAAGGAGTAGGGAGGGGATGGAACAGGATTCTTAGCTTCCTCAACTGGACCACAGGGATTGGGAATAGGAAAGTGATGTTTCCTCAAGGAGAAGCTAGACAAACCAAGATCCCAGGTCTGCGATGCCTACCAAGAAGCTTTGCACACTTAGCCACTTTAGCCTCCAACCACCCCACTGTTTTCCAGGTGATCGTTCAGCGGTCTCTGGCTGCCAGGAACCTGTCCCATGCCAAAGGAGGCTCTCTGATGGCTGCCTACCTGAAGGTGCTGCCTCTTTTCATGATGGTGTTCCCTGGAATGGTCAGTCGTGTCCTCTTCCCAGGTGAGTAGACAGTGGGGAGAAGAGATCATCTGTCTTTGAGTCGCAGACCCTATGAAGTGTTCTAAACATATGACTGCCATCAGATATTGGGACTGGAGTCCCTGCAGAGTGATTTGGCTGAGGCATCTCTATCCAGACATCTGACTCTATCCTGTTTCCTAACAGGGCTTCAACAGGAATGTCTAGTAGATGTCCCAGGCCAGTACAGGGGAGACCTATTTGGGGCCTTGCCTCAAAAGAATTTTTTTTTGAAGCCACAAACTACAGGCTAAGATCTTGTGGTTCCAGATGTCAGTTTCTTAAAGACTAATGTGAGAGTTCCTGTTGTACTTTTTAGTATTTCAGCTCAATGGTTTGGTTAGTTTGGCCCAGTGTAACCCCTTTGGGGGTACATAACAAAAACCAGGGGTGTCAAAGCCTCTAGAATATTTGCCTTAGATTTTTTTTTAAATGTGGTAAAGTGATGAGATTTGCACTGTGTGGATAAACAGGACTGGGGGAGGGTGTCATTGGGAGTCACCATGATGTCAGGAACTGCTGATCTGTAGGGAAGAGAGCTCCTCTTTTTCCGAATCACTGAGCTTTCCTCCTGTACCCACCAAGGCTGTTATTAACTCAAAGGGGAGGGTAAGGTAGGTAGAGAGCTCCCTCCCCTGCATTTTATCCTACACAGTGTCATGCACAGGTAAAGAAAGGGTAGGATGGCCTAGAAGTTTTGTCTAAATAATTTAGGACAATAAGCCTTAGGAGCAAAAAGCTGGGCAAGGAAGGGGGCGGGGGGGGGGGGGGGCTCTCCGTGGTGCTAGACTCTGGGCTTCCCGCTCCTCCAGCGCAGAGGGCATGAAGAACCTAGTCACTGGTCCTGGTTCCAGGGAAGGTGCACAAGACTTGGGAAAAGCCAGGTCAGAGTAAGACCTGGGATTTGGGATTTGTGGTGACTTGATGGAAAATACACAGCTTTTGGGTAAGGCTTGACATATGAACAAAGAACATAGCTTTAAACAACCTACGTTCATCATGCTAAGAGTCTTACAGAGAGTGTGGTCTTTCTGAATATGGACTCTGATTTGAATGTTGCAGCCAGAATCCTGGCTCTGCCACTTCCTAGCGGTGTGACCTTGGAAAGCCACTTGCCTCTGTTCCCTCACTCATAAAATGGGGATAATCCTTCATGAGGCTTAAAGCAGTTCTCGGCACGAGGTAAGCACTATAGAAGTGTTTACTCTTATTTTATGTATTATCTCATTTATTCCTCAAAACAGCCTTATGACGTAGGTATTGTTAGGGCTCTTTACTTTTCTTTTTTTTTTAAGATTTTATTTATTTATTTGAGAGAGAGAGAATGAGAGACAGAGAGCACAAGAGGGAAGAGGGTCAGAGGGAGAAGCAGACTCCCTGCTGAGCAGGGAGCCTGATGTGGGACTCGATCCTGGGACTCCAGGATCATGACCTGAGCCGAAGGCAGTCGCTTAACCAACTGAGCCACCCAGGTGCCCCTAGGGCTCTTTTCATTTACAGATGAAGAAACTGAAGCTCATCCACTCATTTATTCTTTCATGTGTCCATCAAAGATTCTGAGAGCCAATGATCTGCCAGGCCTTATTCTGGGAGACCCTGGGGATCCATAAGTGAACAAGACAAACAGTATCCCTGCCATTGGTGGGGCTCACATTCTAGTGGTGGAGGAGACACACAAGAGATAAGGAAATAAGTAAATGAGACATTCATTGATTATGTTGAGAGCTGTGAGCCATTCGTTGTGTTGAGAGCTGTGAGTAAAAGGCACAGGGAGACATCAGGGAATGCTTGGTGGGGTTTCTTTTGATAGGGTTTCCAGGGATGGCCTCTGTGAGGAGGACGAGGCAACAGTTGATCCATATGGGTCATTTTTTTTCTTTTTTGGGGGGAAGGGCAGAGGGAGAGAGAGACAGAGAGAGAATCTTAAGCAGGCTCCATGCCCAGCACAGAGCCTGATGTGGGGCTCAATCTCACGACCCTGAGATCTGAGACCTAAGCTGAAATCAGAGTCAGACACCTAAACAACTGAGCCACCCAAGCACCCTGGGTGGTTTCAAAATACGTTTCAGAGTGGATCCAAGAAGATTAATGATGGGTTGGATGTGGTGCATAAGGAAGAGCAATCTAGACCCCTTCCTAGGTTAAGTAACTTGCTAGAAATTAACCTGGCTAGTGCTGTGTGAGCTGGAATTGGAACCCGGGTGCATCTGCCTCCAAAGCCCAGCTCTTAATGATGGTATTGTCTCTCTTAGCAAATTACATTTCAAGCTTTGGGTCAGTGTCTGGAAGATCAATAGCAAGACCTTGACCATCATTCTTAACAGCCAACAATCATGTCAATCAACAATCATGATTAAGTGAAACATAATGCTATGCTCTATGTCCCTAAGGACTTTTTAATGTAACAGATGAGTATGGTACTCATGAAAAAGCAAGATAAGATATAAATCAAAACACTCTAGCATATGGTACTAACAATAAGCAAAAGGAATTTGAGAGTGAAGTAGGGTGGAGAGGGTGAGGTGGGCATGGTGTGTTGGAAGGCCTGGACAAGTGTTTCTCAAAGTGTGGTTCCCAGTCCAATAGCATCAATGTCACCTTGGAACTTGTTAGAAATGCTAAGCCAAGATGTCTTTCAATGGATGAATGGATAAAGAAGATGTGGTTCATATATACAAAGGACTATTACTCAGCCATCAGAAAGGATGAATATCTACCATTTACATCAACATGGTTGGAACTAGAGGGTATTATGATAAGTGAAATAAGTCAATCAGAAAAACATAATTATATGGTTTCACTCATATGTGGAACATAAGGAATAGTGCAGAGGACACAAGAGGTAGTGGTGGGAAATTGAATGGGAAGAAATCAGAGAGGGAGACAAACCATATGAGACTCTTGACTCCAGGAAACAAACTGAGGGTTGCAGAAAGGGAGGTGGGTGGGGGGATGGGGTAACTGGGTGATGGGCATTAAAGAGGGCACATGATATGATGAGCACTGGGTGTTACACTGAATTGATGAATCACTGAACATTATATCAAAAACCAATGATGTATTATACCTTGGCTAATTGAATTTAAATTAAAAAAAAGAAATGCAAACTTTCAGGCCTTGTCCAAGACCTGCTGAATCAGAATCTCTTGAGGTTGAGGCCCAGCAATTTAATAAGCTCCCCCCCAAAATTGAGAAGCCCTTGCCTAAAGTGCCAGGCTCCAGGCCAAGCCACTCTACCTTCCTGTTTCCATGTCTCCCTCTATGTCTGCTCTGCCAGTTCCCCCTGAATCTTCAGTTGGGTCCAAAACCACCCAAAAGGATGCTCCAATATTGAGCTATAATGAGCCTGGACAACACCTTCCGCTTATCCATCTGATAAATGGTACGCACTTTGAAAGGACTCATAGTGGAAATTAAAAGAGAAGCAAAACCACCCCCCAAAACAGTAAAACACAAGTCTAGAAATGTACCCATTTATAAACCCAATCATCCCCACCTGAGCTCTGGAATACCTTAAGGGTATGAGACCTATTCATGATATTTACTAGCTGTTTGATTTGGGGAAGCCTTTCCACCTTTCTGGGCCTCAATTTACTTATCCTTACAATAGGTGTAATAACCACATCTTCCCCATGGAGTTGTGAAGAATACAGTGAGAATTGTATTGAATTGAATGTTAGCATTTGGAAATAGGAGATTTTGTGTTGTTTGGATCTGACCTTGCCAGAAGCATCCTTTTTTTTTTTTTTTAAGATTTTATTTATTTATTTGACAGAGAGAGACACAGCGAGAGAGGGAACACAAGCAGGGGGAGTGGGAGGGGGAGAAGCAGGTTTCCCGCGGAGCAGGGAGCCTGATGTGGGGCTCAATCCCAGGACCCTGGGACCATGACCTGAGCTGAAGGCAGACGCTTAATGACTGAGCCACCCAGGCGCCCCCAGAAGCATCATTTATGTCAACTATCAGAGGGCCTGATAAGAGAACCCACACCATATATGAAATGGTTGATTAATTAGCCCAAGATAGGTAGGTGGTTGTTACTCAATGGTGGGTTAATGATCCATAAGGCTGTTGGTTTCAGTTGTAGCTTAGCCAACTGATATCCTAGGATGAATATATATATATATATTTTTTAAAGTAAGCTCCATGCCCAGCATGGAGCCCAATATGGGGCTTGAACTCATGACCTTGAGATCAAGATCTGAGCTGACATCAGGAGTTGGATGCTTAACCAACTGAGCCACCCAGGCTCCCCGGATGAAGCCGAACAGACAAGGACAACTGCCACAAACATGCTTTGTAAACTGTGTCTGTCACGTTTCATGGTTGAAAAGTGCATGTCTGGAAGGTTAAACAACCTAAGGTTAACAACCAAAGGTTAAACTATGTAGTTAATTAAATATCCCAGGGAGAGTCTTGCTCCATCTCAGTGTACCTTGAAGAGAGGAGCTTTTGGGGGTGCCTGGGTGGCTCAGCTGGTTGGGCTACTGACTCTTGGTTTTAGGTCGTGGTCTCAGGGTCCTGGGCTCAAGCTCTCTCTCTTCCTTTCTCCCTAAAGTAAATAAATCTTTAAAAAGAGAGAGAGAGGGCGCCTGGGTGGCTCAGTTGGTTAAGCGACTGCCTTCAGCTCAGGTTATGATCCTGGAGTCCCAGGATCGAGTCCCGCATCGGGCTCCTTGCTCAGCAGGGAGTCTGCTTCTCCCTCTGACCCTCCCCCGTCTCATGCTCTCTCTCTCTCTCTCATTCTTTCTCTCAAATAAATAAATAAAATTAAAAAAAATAAATAAATAAAAAGAGAGAGAGAGGAGCTCTTGGACAAAAAGAGGTAAAGTCCATATGATCTGAATGTGAATAAGACCTTTGCCTGACCTGGGAGGCTCCTTACAACATTCTGGGCATGGGAATGAAACTATTTCCTTATCTTCTTTTAAGACTTCTCAGAAGAATCATAAAAAGCCAAGAACTTTGACCTGTCAAAAGCATTTTTCTCAAGATTTGTTTCTGCTCAGGACTTCTCTTCAAATATCACTTTTGGTCTACAGTCTTAATTTTGTCTAAGGCTTGAACCAGAGCTTTGGAGGCATCTACTTCTATTCGGTAGCAATTGTATTATTAATTGTGGCCACAACACCCATTGGTGTATGTTCGTGAGTCGAAGGGTCTCAGCCTTTGAGAAGACATAATAATGTGTGGAGAAATTTTATGAAGACCAGTTTGCCCTTGGACTTCCCAGTGGATGAAAGGGCCTAGGGCTATATCCATTTCTTAGGTCTTACATTACATTAAAAAGAAAATGAAGATAGAACAATACTGCATTTTAAAATTGTGGTGTCCTTTAAGTGGTTATATTTATTAAATTAGCAGTTTCAATGCAGGTAAAAATATAGAGACTAAGTGTACAACCTCATCTGGAGATACTGTCAAACATCTACACTTGGGGTCTCAGTTAAGTGGTCATCATGACCTTGATAATGCACTGGAACCAGGCAGGAAATTGGCATGAGCAGGGGAGGGCTTCACGTTCACTTGTAAACTGAGGTTCGAGATGGGCGGACAGGCAGCCCATCACCCTTCAAAATGAGAAGCAAGGACTGAAGACTTTGGATTGAGCAGAGGGGGCTCAGGAGGGATTTACGGGAGTTATTTCTCAGTCCACCTGGTGAAGGAGACTTGAGAGGTAGTAAGTGGCCCAGCTGGGGTGAGTGGTGTTGGGTAGGCATTGGGGCATTGGTGAGGAGCATTGGTTAACTCAGATGTCAGGAGCTGAGGAAGTCAGAAGGCGACAAGAAAGGTATCCTTCAGACGCAGGTGTCAAACCATTGAGACCATACAGAGTTCTGAAGGTCCCAGTGGCCAGGACTAAGTCTTGGGTAGGGTGCCTGCCAGACTCATTACAGACAGAAAAGCATATACTCTCTTGGTCTTCCTTCTCTGAAAAATTGGATTTCAAGTCAGGAGACCTGGGTTTCAGTTCTGCCTCTGGCATGACCTTGCTGGGTGTTTATACTCAGGTCCCTCGCCCTGATTCTTTATCTGTGAAACGGTGGAAGTAAGCACTGTGATAGCTAGCTCTGTTCCACAGAAATTTGTTGAGCTCCTGCTCTGCCTCATGCTCTGGACTCCAAGCAGGAGTATGGACGTGTATGCTTGGGGCGTGTTCATCGTCATACTAGGAAGAGATGACGAACTGCAGATGCCAGGAAGCCTGGGTGGCTTTACACCAGAAAATCAGAATGCTGCTCAGGAGAGCAAAGACCCGACACAGAAATGCAGGAAGAGGGGGAGAGAGATACTCAGCTAGCACAGCTGGGTTGTTAGGAGCCTAATACGAGAACAGCTCTTGAGGAGCTGGGGAAAAAGAGGGATTTGGAAAATATTTGCCCTGTGTGGGGCAATGGCATTCTCCTGTGCATCCCCAAGGAACTGTAGGCAAGATATGAATTGCCTGTGTCCCCATTTCGGGGGGTCCGGGGGATGCAGCCTGATGGGGGACGCTGTGGAGAATGGCCGCTAGGTGTCTCAGTTTTATTTGGGTGAGAGTAATAACAGCCGAAGTGCATTCAGTGCTTCCTACATATCAGTTTCTGGGCCAAGCACATTACGTCTGTCATCTCGGCCAACCCTCATGATAATCGTACAAAGTAGACTTACATTACTGTCCCAATTTTACAGATAGGGCAAGGTTAAGTAAGAAGGTCGTGGTTTATAAAATCTAGGCTCCTTTTTTTTTTCACTGAGCTATACAGGTAGAGAGAGTCATCCTGTCTCCTGGTATGGGCCTACGTCAGGCCATGCTAGTGGCTCGGTCTGGGCTCAGAGGGTCTGTCTGCTCACCCTGGGCCTTGTTTTTTCCACAGATCAAGTGGCTTGTGCAGATCCAGAAACCTGCCTGAAGGTCTGTAGCAACCCCTCTGGCTGCTCCGACATCGCATATCCCAAACTGGTGCTGGAACTCCTGCCCACAGGTAATGTCCACTCATCCCTAAATGGAGCCCCCGTGGCGCTCCCGGAAGGGAAGACCTTGGCCAGGCCCTGGTCTGAGGGAGGGACAGGATGGGAGGGCCGCAGGAGGGAGTGCACTCTGGGCTGAGGGACTGAGCCCCAGAGCCAGGGCACTCAAATAAAACCCAGGTCCTTCCTATGCCCCTGCTGCAGCCCCTGTCCCTCCTCATGGGTCCCACCCCTGAGTTCTGCTTCCTCCCGGTGGCACCTACTGAGATCAGCTGGTGCTGTGGGCCCGGGCTAATGGGGTCATGAGTGGAGGCAGCAGCAGTTAGCAGGAAAAGCCTGAGGCCCATAGACCTCCCTCTCGCCCCCAGGGCTCCGTGGGCTCATGACGGCTGTGATGATGGCGGCGCTCATGTCCTCCCTCACCTCCGTCTTTAATAGCGCCAGCACCGTCTTCACCATGGACCTCTGGGATTACATCCGGCCTCAGGCGTCAGAGAAGGAGCTCATGATTGTAGGCAGGTAAGGTTGTACTCAGTGGGCCTGGGGAAGGAGAGTGAAAAGTTTAGAAACCCAGGGAGGAGAAAGCTGAGCCCGCCCAGGGGCAAAGCCCGACCAGCCACTCATCCTGGAGGCTCAGCCTCTTCTGATGGCAAAGGTGACGTTCCTTAAAACTCTGTATGAATAAATCACTCATTCAAGAGATGTTTGCTGAGCACCGACTATGTGCCGGGTGGCTGGACGCAGAGCAGGGAAAAGCAAAGATTCAGTTTCTGCTTTCACAAAGCTAAAGAGAAGATGATTAAAGAGAGAGGATAATTAAAAAGAAATCACAACCCCAGTGAGTGCTATGAGGAGGAGCCAGGAGATGTAGGGATTCAGAGGAGTCCCTAGCCTCGACTGGGTGAGACCTGAGGGATGAATAGGAGTTAGCCAGGTAAAAGGGAGGAAGGGGCTCTGGGGCCTGGGCCGGGGTGGGGGGGTGGGGAAGCTTTCCCTACTAAGGCTTCTGTAAGGTCCTGAAATCTAGTGGGGGGGAACAGAAGGGACCAAAATGGACAGTATGCGAATCTTATGTAAAATACATGCTAATAAGCATCTTGGGGCCCCGAGGGCTATCTTAGCTTTTGGTTAGGGAAAGAGTTCTTAGGTCTGACACTGAGAACATAACCCATAAAAGAAAAAAAGAAACAAAACAAATACGTTAGACTTCATCTAAAGCTAAAACTTTTTCATTTCAAAAGACACTATTAAGGAAATGAGAAGACAAGCCACAGATAAGGAGAAACTATTTGCAAGTCATGTAGTTGGCAAAGGACTTTTGGTCTAGAATGATCTGCAAAATGAGATCATAACCCTAGAAAACTATAGGGAGATACCATGACGCGCTCACTAAAATGGCTATAATCAGAAAGACAGAGGGACGCCTGGGTGGCTCAGTCAGTTAAGCGTCTGCCTGCCACTCCCTCTGCTGTGCTCTTTCTGTCTCTGATGAATAAGTAAAATCTGAAAGAAAGAAAGACAGACCGACAAGGAGATAGAGAAGTTGGAACTTTCTTAACACTGCCGGTGGGAATGTAAAATGGTTCAACTGTTCAAAACAGTTTGGCAGTTTTTTAAAAAAATTAAACATACAACTTATCATATGACCGAGTAGTTGCATTCCCAGAAATGAAAACATACCCAGAAATGAAAACATAACGTCTACATAAAGATTGCATTCCCAGAAATACATAAAGACGCGAACACAAATATTCACTTAGCAGCTTTTGTTTACAAGAGTGGAAAAATAGAAAAAACTCAAGTGTCCACTGACCACCGCAGGATAAACAGTGGCATGTCTTGGTAGATCCATTCAATGGAATATTTTTCAACAAAAAGAATGACATACTGTGATCATGCACGATGCATGGATGAACCTCAGAAGCATGCTACGTGAAGGAAACTGCTGCCAAAGACCCCATGCTGTTTTTGAATCCTATTTCTGTGCAATGTCCAGAAAAGGCAAACCCATAGAAACGGGAGCAAATAAGGAATAAATTGTAAATGGGCGCGAAGGAACTTGTTTGGAGTAATGGACTTGTAAAACTTGATTGCATCGCCCAGAGTTACAGGATTGTACTCTTAGAATGGGTGAATCTTGTGGTATGTAAATTCTACCTCAATAAAACTGTAACAGAGAAAGAGCAGTAAGTGTTCCTGGGGAAGACATGCTAATGAGGGGCTCTCTCCGCCTGGCACTAGGGTGTTCGTGTTGCTGCTGGTGCTGGTCTCCATCCTCTGGATGCCCGTGGTCCAGGCCAGCCAGGGAGGCCAGCTCTTCATTTACATCCAGTCCATCAGCTCCTACCTGCAGCCACCCGTGGCCGTGGTCTTCATCATGGGATGCTTCTGGAAATGGACCAATGAAAAGGTAGCTCAGCACCCATGAAGATGTCTTAGTGACATTGGTGGCATTCTGGAGGATGAGTTCTGGGGACGGAGGTGTGGGGAAGGGGCCACCTGGCCTTTGAAGAGCAACCATGGGGGTTCTGTTTCGATGCATTGTGTCATGAAACAGGAAGCTAAGTTCACAAGGAATGAGTGAATTATTCATGAGTGATTAGTTATGTGTGAAAGATAAACAGATAAGTAGCTGCAATCCTTTTCAAATTACTGACGCCTGCATCGACCGTCCCTAGAAAGGCAGGCTCTTGAAAATGGCTCATCGAGGTCTGCAGAGGCTCAGGCTGCCCCGTAACCCTGGACGTCTCTAAGATGGCCTTGCTCTGATTTGCAGGGGGCCTTCTCAGGTCTGATCTTGGGCCTTCTCCTAGGCTTGATTCGGTTGGTCCTGGACTTCATTTACCCGCAGCCTCGGTGTGACCAGCCAGATGACCGCCCCACCGTGGTGAAGGATGTTCATTACCTGTATTTCTCCATGATTCTGTCTGCAGTGACTCTGATCTCGGTGTCCATCGTGAGCTGGTTCACAGAGTCGCCCTCCAAGGAGATGGTACCTTTGGGTTTGATACCATATAACCACTGAGATCCTTGGCCGCGAGTGACAGAAAACTGACCCAAACTGGCCTCAGCGAAGATGGTTTGATTGTTCAAGAAGCTGGGACATCCAGGGTTGGGCTTTAGGGACAGCTTGATTTGGGATGGAAGACCATCCGAATCCATCCTTCATTTCCGCCCCAATTTTCAGGCGCCGTGTGGGGCTGGCAGTTTCCAGGGATTTTATCTTTTCTCATGCTCATCAAGCAAAAGCAGAAACACGTTTGTCCCAGCATTTCTGGCAGAGTTCCTAATTCCCATCGATGCAGTCAGCTCAACACATGTTTACCCATGAACCAGTTCAGTTTCTGTGGCTAGAGAAATGCACGTGCTGAATGGCTGATGGGGGGGGTCCCCCCAAAAGCCCCAGGTTAAGCTCTGGGGGGCCAGAATGAAGGAGGGTGAGATCCCAACAGAATTAGGGCTGCCGAAGAAAGCCAGGGGAATCGTGGGGGAAATGTCCATTGATTCTTCAGAGGGCAGGGAGCTGGAACTTGTTGGAGGTGCAGTGATGAGGGGGCATTCTCACATGTGAGGCGGAACATGGGTTCGAGCAGGGGACCCTAATCTGATCCATTCTGCTCCTTAGGTAAGCCGCCTGACCTGGTTTACTCGTCATGACCCCATGGTCCAGAAGGAACAGGTACCACCAGCAACTCCCCAGACTCTTACCATCTCTCCGAATGGGACACCAGAGGCCAGCATCACCAACATCCAGTTGGAGATTGTTCAGGAAAACAGAGCCAAACCCCACTGCTGTGAGTTGCCTCTCCTCGGTTACAGTAGAAGCCCAAGGAGCATTAGGTGTTTAAGGGGAGATTTTTCTACCAAATCACCAGCCAGAAGGGGGGTGTCCTTGGAATGTTAGCATCCCCTGGCCCCCAGTATCTGTTCTAACTTTCAGCAGATGCTCAGTGGGGAGCAATAACAACAAACGCATGTTGAGTGCTTGCTAAAACATGGCTCACTCACTCCCCATGAAATCTCACCAGGTAGGCTGGAATACTATTGGCTTTCTCTAAATTGCTGGTTTCAAATTGGCAGCTTGCAGACATACTGTGGTATAGTCCACCTACCATTTTAATAAAAGGTGAGTTAACATTGAAAAATCAGGAGGTTTCACATAAAATTCCAGATTTCCATCTCCTTTTGAAACGTGGGAAGATGTAACAACACTGGGCCCCCATGTCTGCATGACTCACGTTGTCCGGAGCTTGGAAAGCAGGCCCTTCAGACCTGGGCTGTGCCCTTCAGTGAGCCAAGGTCCCCACCCACCCCTATTTCCCCATGACCCTGCGGCCGTGGGCTGTCAATTTACCATCACACGTGGCCCTTTACATCTATCAGTATACATGTACATACACGTAAAAACGTTCTGTGGCTTTGTATCCATGTCAACCTAACGAGATAGATCCAGAAGACCGTGTGTTTCAATAAAAATGAGAGAATCTTTCCTGGTTCATATTTTGACAAGTTTAATAAGCAAGGTGGCTCCCCCTGACCATGTGCCTGGTTCTAAAGGCCGTGGAGCTTGCAGCCCCAGCTTCAAATGGGGAAAGAGTTTCCCACAAGAGTGCCCTTCTCGGCCTTGGGCCTTCTGGCAGGCAATGTGATAGAGAGGAGGGAGTCAGACAGATTTGACTTCTAAACCCACCCCTGCCACTGCTTACCCACATGGCCTCACCCAAGTCAGTCAAGTGAGGCTCTGTCTCTTCATCTGAAAGTGATGACAAGTCTGAAAATACCACTCTTCCAGATTAGGTATTCATGAATACTTTCCAGAAAAGGTACGGAAAATACTTCTCACGGGGCATGGAACACAGCTGGTCGGCCCCTCTGCTCCCTTCTCTGGGAGACACAGCCCACATCCTCATGACCTTCCTTTGGGTTCTTTTAGGTGACACGACCCCAAAGCGGTCCAAAGTGATGCGAGCCATCTTGTGGCTCTGTGGAATGGAGAGCCTGGATAAGGAGCCCCCGTGCAAAGCGGAACCTGTCATAGTTTCCTTGGAAGAAAACCCCCTCGTGAAAACCCTTCTGGACATCAATCTCATCATCTGCGTTAGCTGTGCCATCTTTCTCTGGGGCTACTTTGCTTAACGTGGGGGGTGAGCCCAGGGGTCCAGTCTGTTGTCCGCGCCCTGTTTTTGTAATGAAAGGAAATAAATAATAAAGCTTCGTTTGTTTACCGTGAGGCTTCAAAGGAGTTCATGGGCCATTTTCAACGTGACATTTAGCTCTTTTCTTCTTAAAAGGGAATGGAGGGTAGAAGGTAGGGGAGAAAAGAAGTGTCAAAGCTGCCTCTTCTCAAAAGGCTATTCACTCTTCTTGTCTATTGCGTGACACCAAGGGCGAAATTCAAACAGATAAACAAGTGAAGAGACCTGCCAGACCCCCCAGCCTGGCAGCAGCCCCATCTCCAGGGCCGAGCACTAGCATTCGGACTTTGCCCGGCTCACGTTCAAAGCGCAAGGAATGGGACCCGCAGGCCACCGCTTGCCTCCACTCCTGCTGGCTTTGGGTGAAGGAATAGCTGGTCCCCAGAGCTTTCTTTGCTGTGACACTTGCTTTTCCATATGATCTCTGGGAAGTAGACCAGAGGGGACGCCCTGGAATCTTGTACTTTAAGAAAATCGGGAAATGTGTGCACTTCCCAAGTGCTGGCATTGACTCTCTTTCTCTGCTTAATTCCCATAAGGCTGCTTCCCCTCAAACAAGCGGCCAGAAGGATGGGCAACCCCACAGCAAATCTCTACTGGCCGAGGGGCAGTGGGGCTTTGGACCTGAAGAGCAGCCACCCCCTGTTCCCAGCCATCTTCCTTTCTGTGTTCTGGGCTCTGCTGGGGTCTGCCAGAATGACCCACACAGGCTGTTTGCCGCGTGCACAGCTAAGATCAAGGGCAGGCCCACAGAGCCAGCCCTGACGCCATCTCTGGGGGAGGCCAGTGCCTCGAGTCGTGATTCTGGTCCTGGGATAAAGGGAGCTGGGGCGGACTGGAACCACTTATTGGCATAACAGAACTCGGAACTCTGTTCTCAGAGCAGTCTCTCCAGGGACCCCGATTTCCACACCTGAAAGGAATACGGACAGGAAACCCTGAGGCTGAAGAGCCACTGGCTTCACTTAGTCACCCAGTGTGTCTCTGGAGTCCCTGCTGGTTGCTCTCAGGACCTGGGGCCAGCCTTGTCAGAGGCCTGGCTCTGCCACATTGGTCCCGAGGTCAGCGGTGGGTCTGGCGAAGGCACATCCCTGCCTTTGTGGGGAGCCGTTCGCTAACGTGGCTACTCTCCAGACCCTCAGGAACTGGCCCCTGACCGGAGCCTGGGACGGTGTGCAGCAAGTGGGCTTCAGGGGGAGGCTAAGTGTTCCTTCCCAAGGGCCCGAGGAGGGGAGGGGAGGCCCAGCAGGCTCTGCTGGGGTCCTAAGCTCCTTCCCCACGTGGCCCCCCAGCCAAGCCACAGAAACCTCTGCTGCCACTGGTGGGGGTTGGAAGTGCGTCTCAGTGGGAGCCATCACAACGGACACGCAGGCTGATGCCACCTCTCCCCCGGGTCACTGTCACAGCCTCCCGACTGCTGGCCTTCCTGCCTCCAGTGTTGCTCATTGTGCAGCCACAGGCAAACAGAGTGAATCCGACTGCGCCACTCTTCTGCCTAGAATCCTTCAGTGACTCTCCCAAGCTCCCGGGATGAAGCCCACATGCCCTGATGGGAATTACCCCTCATGGCCAGGCCCCTCTCTGGCTTTGACTCTGATCACTCTCCCCTTGTCACTTGGCCGTGCCAGATCTTTCCTTGTCCCCAGTGCTGCCACTACGACATTCCAAAGTGGAGGCTTAGAAACATCCACCAGTGAGCTGCTACCCCATGTGATGCAATAGACTGTGAGTCACAGATGTCACTTGGTGCCCCGGAATGAAGAGATGGCAGAACAGGGTCTACGGGAAGAGAGGGAAGGCTCTGGAATATGGTCACAGACCGCCAGGGCCATGGTGCTAATGGGAAAATCAGCTGGTGGGAACAAATGTCAGGTGGAGAAGGCAGTGGAGGGTCTGTCTTCATACCTTCAAATATGAGCACCTGTGGGGCTCACTGGACTTGTGGGGCACCAGGAGCTGGAGTCCCAGGAGGGGGACAAGGGTCTCCAAATGCTGGACCAAGAACAGGTTAGATGGGTCCTGAATGCAAGGCGTGGTGCGAGGAAGAGGGCTTGACCCTGGTGTTGCCATGGGTGGGGGAGCAGAAAGAGAAGGCCTGAGCACATAGGGCTAGAACGTTCTATGAGAAACTGTTCTGAGGGAAGGAAACGGAAACCAGCATCTTCCTAGACACCAGCACCTTCCTGGATGACCAGGGATGACCACTATGAGTTTAGATTATAAAACCTCTCCTCTCTGATGGTGTTAGTGCCAGAAGGGGACAGCAAGGTGGTGACAGTCTCAGCAGGGGTAATCATGTCTCTGCAGGACCTCACAGATGCTTCCACCATGATGCGCTTGCAGCTCCGAATGCAAGCCGAGCCCCCATCAAGAAGATGGGCAGTAGCCTTGGTTTGGTATTTACCTCTGACACGCAGACAAAACCAAATTATTACCATTTTTCTTTAGATTGGAGCTGTTGGGGTTGGGAGATTTTAACAAATGAAGGAGAGTGAAAACTGAAACATTCTTCAAATAAAGAGGGTGTGTGTTGCGTTTCAGAGCCAGCGATAACAAAACACATGTGCCACTCTGGGGAGAATGTCCAGCACGGACCTTCCTGGTCCCCAGGCACCCACACCATCTCCTCGGCAAGCACGGCATCTCAGTTCCCTCCTGAGCACCAGCGCTGCAGAGGAAGCACGTCCAAGGTGCCGCCGAGATGCCTCACTGCGCACAGCGGGCTCCCTGGAGAAGGGGCTCAATGCCGATGGGCAACCGACACTGAGACCTTTGGTCTCTACGAGGAGCTTGATCTACAGTCAAGGGGGGATGGCTTCTGAGGAGGGAGAGAGTCAGCCTTAAGCAAATATAAATTTAAGATATGGGGGAAATGGGTTTATGGGTATATATTTTCAATGTCATTAATAAGTATAGGAAGTACTCTGGAGGCACAGGGATCTTTGATGTCTCACCCAAATTCTGTTTGGTTAAGTAACAAGACAACACGCATGCATGCACACACACACACAAGCCAGTTTTGTTTCCGAGAATTATAAGGTTTTCATATAAACCACAGAATATATTTAATTCAAATTAAACATGAAACTAGAATAATGTTCGGTCCTTATCAAGTAGCAATTACATTGTTTAAAAAAAAAACAGTACATTTCTTTCTACATTCTGGCAATCCAACAAGGCACAAGTCACATCCAGTTTGCTGAGGTGACGGATCCAGCAGTCACCATCAATGCTCGTGATTTTGAGGGGGTTGGGGAGGCACGACCATACTTCATACAAAATGATTCTGCAGCAATTATGAAGGAGAGGAACCTCCCTCCTAATATATAAGAATGAAAGTCCAAGTAGCAGGAAGTAGGCGATTTGCATAATGCATGTATTTTATTAAATAGATAGTTCACGCGCTGCTTCTTCTTCATTCCAAATTGCCTTTCGTGCCACCTGCCTCAACGGCAGTGACAAAGATTCCTACACACATCTCGGCAATAATACTCTTTCCATTCTGGGTACTTCTTTTTTCTTTTTCTTTTTTTTTTTTTTAATTTTTTTGGCATGATTTCTTTCCCGTGTAAAGAAAGCCAACTTCAAGACACAGGTCATTCAGCTTAAAGTGTCAGCCTCCACCTTCTCCTGGGGCTGTGGGAAGGCGAAGGCCTGCATGCCAGACCTTCTCTTCCCTTCACTGCAAGCTCTTCACTGTTTGGTCTGCAGAGAGAAGCGCGCACCTGCGCCTGTTCTGCTCACCAGGGTGAAAGGGGGCGGGGCGGGGGCGGGGCTTTCTTCACAGGGCGGTGCTTTCTGTATCGTTGTCTATATCCAACAGAATGCGTCCGGGCAGGTCTTTGCTGGCTGAGTCTGAAAGCAGGTCAGGAAAGGTGCTGCGAAGCGGCTCTGAAACTCTAGAACTGGTGTCTGGACAAAAACAGGAGACATGCTGTCAGCGTGTGGTGATGCCCACGAGGCCGCCCGAGGGCGCTCTAGTAGAAGAGAAGCTGGACAGTCCGAGTCAGCCCATGCACACACACCTTCGCGCACCACGGGCACCGTCAGCCCCTGGAAGCTGGGTCGAGCCTCTCAGACCCCAGGGCAGCCGAGTGGCACAGCCCTGCCTCCTGGCTCTGGTGGCCCTCAGAGCTCGGGAGCCCTCAGAGTTGCAGCCCTTGCAGGGGGCGCTCGTTCTGACCGAAGAGAGGAAACCTCATTCTCACCAAGCCTCTCATGTGCTAACTAAAACCTCCTCACAAATCAGGGCTGAGGGGATAGGTGAGCCTCACTGGAGAGAGCCCCCTTCTCTGGGGCCCAGGAGTCTGTTCTCCTGTTACTCATGCTATGCCAACCCTGGCACCAGTGACATTTTGGGCTGGATCAATCTGGGTTGGGGGGCCGTCCTGTGCCCTGTAGCAGCCGTTCTGCCCTTCATGCATGAGATGCCAGTGGCAGACAGCCCTCTCTCCCCCAGTGTGACAAAGATGTCTCCAGACACGGCCAGATGTCCCCCGTCAACCCCTGGGTGACAATCACTGAGGTAGAATCACCAGCCTCTCACAAATACCGATTTCTCTTCTCCTTCTAATACTTATACTCAGTTCCTTTTTCATGTCTTATTATGTTGGCCGGAATTCCTCTAGCGAGAGGGCAAATGTGGAATCCTCAAGCCGTCGGTCCCTCACTCCTCAACCCACAAGAGACATCTTCATCTGTCATGGCCAGCCTCCTGGTGAGGCCGGGGAGGCTCAGATGCATTCGTTCATGAACAAGTACTTACTGAGCATCTACCTGAGATGGCACAACAGCGAACAAGCCAGACACAGCTTTAATGAAGCCAGCAGTCCAGTGGGGGAGACGGCCTCTGATCAAAACAGGATCATTTGTTTCTCTAGGAGGTGTGTGTTTTAGCAAATTGTGAGGGCCTAGTTAGAGGTTTTAGGGCCGGTGAGGGAGAGAAGGGAGAGGTTCAGATTTGCTGTAGTTTCACGCTGCCGGGCTAGAGTGCGCTGGGAGTCTCCCCGATATGTTTAAGAACTTCTCTTAATTTCTCTTTCACCTGCTCCTTCTCCACACAGGCCGGGGGCACACACAGGTGTGCTCTGGGGGCCGCACTGCTTTGAGACTGGTTCCTGCTCCAGCATAACCCTACAGTTCTGAGCTGAGAGATCTATTTACTCCCCTTTCTCACAAGGGCTCTTGGGTTGGTGGCCCCAGCCCTCCAAGTTTCCTATGCAACCACAATTCAAGAGAAATTTCTAGATTTATGGATATGCCAAGGTGTGAGAGTTCAAGTGCTGAATGCACTTGACAATTCCGGTCTTACAATAATTGTAAAACCAACTGAACTGTGCTGCATTGCACTGTCCAGTGGAGCAGTCAAGGGCGGGCTGCGTGCACAGAACTGGGATCCAAATGTCTCAGACTTGACCTCAGCAGAAAGGAAGTCACGAGAGCAGGGACTGTGTCTGTTTTGTTCAGTGCATCCCCAATGCCTAGAACAGTGGCTGTTTAATGGCTCAATCTCAGTAAATTTGGTGGCTGGCCAGCTGGATGGATAGATGAGGAAGAACCCTCCAGCCCTCCCGTTTTTCCAGTCCTCCCCTCCTATAGTCTCAGGCAGAGTAGTCACGTCTCAAAGACAAGACTGGTACAAGAAATCCACTGCAAATTCAATCCCTAACCCAACAAGACAGATGGTGCCACCAGTCAGCGTCTCTTTTTAGCCCAAAGAGTTTACCAGAGACTATGGAACTGCCATGCCTGGTGGGGGATGTGTGATGCAAAGGCACTATACGTACTGATTAGATTTCTACTTGTTAATATGTGGATTTACATGCAAACCAACACCGATCAGCCACAGATCCTTTTCAGAGGACAAACTTTCTTTTCTTTTCCTTTCTTTCTTCCCTTTCCTTTCCCTCCCTCCCTCCCTCCCTTCCTTCTTTCCTTCCCATCACATATAAATAATTTCTGGATTTGTACTTTCCTGAAATTCTCTATTTATGATGAATACACACAAATTCTACACTCAGGAAAAAAAGTGTGTGGTGGGAGCATAAGGGACGTTCCTTCCCTCTGCCTCCTGCCCGCTCGCCTGGTTTGCCTGAGGTTGGCAGGTACATTATTTCCCAGCCCCGCGCCCCCTTACACAAACCATTTTTAGTTTTTATCTTTTTAAAGGCAGCTGATTTTATTTTTATTTATTTATGATTTTATTATTATCTTTAAAAGTTTTAAGTAGATTCCATGCCCAACATGGGGCCTGAACTCATGACCCTGAGATCAAGAGTCACATGCTCCACTGACTGAGCCAGCCAGGCCAGCTGAACCATGTTTAAAAAGAAGACAGCAAATCTGTTCCCACACAAGAAGTAGTAAGAATCAGGATGTGTGCAGAGCCAGCTTTCAGAAGGAGACTACTCTTCATCACAATGGCTGGACCACTGAGCGGCTACCACATACCAGGCATGGTGTGGGGGGCTCCACACACATCATTGTGTCAGTTTACTGCCCCCCCCCCCGTGAAAGGACCCCAAGGCAGCACTAGTGCCACCGGAGAGGTAGAAAGGAGGACTCTGAGAGACTCAGCTCCACACGGAGGATCAGAGCCAGATGGGTTGGACCCTGGAGTCTGGTTCTTCATTGGCCTAGTGCTCTCCCTCTGCCCTGCAGGAGTCTGTGCGTCCTCGGGTGAGGGTCCTGACGGAGAAGACGGCCTCTGAGGATATAACGCGTGAGTCTTAAACACTCTAGTTCATTGTAGCAAAAAGGTGGAAAAGGCTATTTTAGAAAGATTCTATTTTTTAGAAAATCTTTTGAAGGAATTCTATTTTTTAAAAATGCCTCTGGGGCGCCTGGGTGCCTCAGTCGGTTAAGCTTCTGCCTTTGGCTCAGGTCATGATGCCAGGGTCCCAGGATCGAGCCCCACATCGGGCTCCCTGCTCAGCAGGGAGTCTGCTTCTCCCTCTGCCCTCTACCCCACTTGCGCTCTCTCTCTAGCACTCTCTCTCAAATAAATAAATAAAATCTTAAAAAAAATTATAAACATGCCTCTAAAACCTTCTGGCTGCAAATTTACATAAGGCATCATTTTTCTTATATGCATTCTAAGAAGGGCTGGTTTGAGCATAGAGTTTGGAGCTAAGGTCACATGACTGATGTTATATCAAAAAACCCAAACCAAAAAGACAGAGACACCCAGCACACTGTATCTCCTCTCGGGCAGAATGTTACCCCGATCGGCGGCTTGGACAAATCTCACTGGGTTCCTTTCTTTTTTTTGAGTATCTGTATCAAGGAAGTTAGCCCCCCAAGGGCCAGAATGGGCCCTCTATAATTTAGGGTATGGTCCTACAAGGTTTATTTGTCACCTCAACAAGATGTGCTTGTCCAAGTTTATTCGAATGGTCACTCTGAGAGGGAAGAGACCCAAATACAACCTTGAAATTAAACTTTCCAGGCATAACCACAGGCGAATCAACTTCCCCACCTGACCAGTCTGTAACCTGAGGGAAGGACCCCCTTCTGCCGCTCACCAGCTCGCTAGGGCCGTCAGAGCTTTGGCGCCCAGTTTTTATTATTTTAGTCAAAGGAGAGATCCTGTTCAGGTCTCACTGGATATTTACCTTGACATGATTCTGATGTCTAGTTATTAAAAATAAACTGCAAGTAGAAGTAGAAGCCACTGAAATGTCCGGCTATGAGCAAAAATACGCCTGCTTAACGTTAAGGAGTCATTTGAAAAGATGGTTGTCAAAACTCCATCATAACATGGGATGTAGCATATGATGCAAGATCAAAACCTATTTTTGCAAAATAATTATGATCAGGCACCCCCTGGACTTTTAGGAAAAAAAAAAAACTAGAGAAAAAATAGAATATGAATAGCAAACTTCTCCAACTGTAGAAGAGTGCCTTCTAATTAGTTCTAGTTTCCAAGTCTCCTTTAATATCCATGGTTAATTTTTTTAAATGTGTTTCTTTTGGCATATAAAAAGAGGTTAGTTTTAAAAAAGAACACTGTGAGAACCAGCAAAGTGTTGCGGTTTTAAGGACGATCCTGAGAGCGACATGGTGTATCACTGGACAGAGGATGGGAACCTTGTGGGTATTCTCAGGCTCATGAAATATCATGGAATATTAAGAAATATCTTCTACTCCTGAGCATTGTCTTTTTAACCCACGAAAGAATCGATATTGGGAAAATCAAGTGGTGCATCAGAATCTAAATATGGATGCCTGGGCCCCAGCCCTCCCGTGTCTGGGTTCTAGAAGGCTGGGTCTGGGCATATGAATTTTTAAAGCGTTGACCTATGAATCTAATACATAACTCTGAGTATCTATTTTTTTCCAAGATGAAAATTATCATAAATTACTTAGGACCCCGTGAATATTAAGAACGGTAAGGGCGCCTGGGTGGCTCAGTCAGTTAAGCATCTGCCTTCGGCTCAGGTCATGATCCTGGAGTCCCGGGATTGAGTCCCGCATCGGGCTCCCGGCTCAGCGGGGAGCCTGCTTCTCCCTCTGACCTCTCCCCTCTCATGCTGTTTCTCTCTCGCTCTCTAATAAATAAATAAATAAAATCTTTAAAAAAAAAAAAGAACTGTAAGATGTTTTCTTATTTTATCTGATTTAACCCCTTCAGGAGAAATTCTCACAGACGTCACCCTCTTACTGATCAGCCTGGCTGTGCCTTATCTGATGTGACACAGAGAACTGCAATTCTAATTTGGGCACGTCGGAGTCTACAGTGTCTTCCTTCTACTACACCTCAAGCCTGCCTGGTATAGGAAAGAACAGAAGTGAGAGAAGTAACAGGGCCAGCCCCGTGAGCACCCGTCACACATCTGTGAGCACACTTCGTATCCAGGGTGATTGACAGCAAGCATGAACGAAGCCAGCCTCCTTCAGTACATGCACTGTTAGTAGGGATGCAAGCAGGCAGGGTCAGGGTGCCCGGTTAGTAACAGGCGTTAGTGCACAAACATGATCATAAAGTAGCACAAATGCTTTGGCCAATCAGGTGCCTTTTCCTTACCATTAAATATTCCAATTTCAGTTCCTACTGAATATGGCAGGTCATACATCTAAATTATTTAATAAAATGTTGAAATTAGAACACTCTTGGCTAGAATCTATTCCTTTAAAAACAGCAAGATGTAAACTCTCTTACTTTCGAAGCTAAAAGCCTTGTCGTGCTTTCTACAGTAACAATGAAGAAGGGATTCCAGTGACACCAGAACCCCTCCGTTCTCCCGGGCCGGTGCTGAACTGCCACAGGTTGGCTGCCAAAGGTGTTTGGCAGCAACAGTCTCCCCCAAGAGTTTATCCTAATCCCCAAGCCTTAATTCCACCTTTTTGGGATTAACTGCTCTAAACGAATAACGTGTTTCCAGGAATCTGTCTGTGGTTTTCCATGTAAAAACACACGATGCCGTAATAAAGAAACGCCTTCCTCGGAAGTTAGGTTGAAATACCCAATAGCCATATCCAGGAATGGTTAATAATAGCGGACTCGTGAGTCCTAAATGCTGGCCTTCTGTGTGCTTCTGCGGGCAGTCTGGGCGTTTTTAAGCAATTAAAAGTTAATTCTGCAATACAAAGGTCATTGTGGTGGCCTGGAATTTCTTGAGCTTAGGAGAATTCATAACATAGATTGGTTTTTAAATACTTAGCTAACATCTTAAGGAAAAGTAGTTTTTATATAAAATTTCCCTGGCCTGATAATTATCAAGTACAGAGCCTTGCGGGACTGTACCGGATCAATAAGATAGCTCTCTGGAATAAATACACCTGGGTGGAGAACGGTATTAAATAACAGACAGGATTCTGGTTTGCACTTTTCTGTCTAAAAAGAAGGAAAGATCTGGGTGGAGGGGGAGAATTTTGGTGTGTCCCAAGTACTGACATGTTAAAAGGCTCAGCCTTGATTAGGGCTTAGTTACTTTACTGTTTGTGCATGACTTCCACACCCCATCAGGCAATGCCCGGCTTCTGGGTTATAAGGAGTCGGGAAGGGGGACTCATCCCTGTGCTCTCCTCTGTGTCCTAAAGGTCGCACTCTAGTTTTTCCCTTTCCGGTTTCTCCAGAAAGTCTAACTCAGACTAGAGCTGTGAATACTCTGTCGAAGCGGCCCACCAAAGGTTTAAGGCTCAGCTCAGCGGATGAGAGCAACCGCACACGTAACGACAGTCTTACGGTGTCCAAATGCGGACCCAAAGGCAGGGTGTAGATGAGCCTCACGGTGCCCTTGGAAAAGCTCATATGGTTTAAGAAAGCAAAATGTAAGCATGCTGGAATGCAAAGGAATTTAGTGTGGGATCTTTGGAGGAAGATTTTTTTTTTTTTTTGGTCCTGAGTATTTCAAACATCAAATTAAGAAGCTCCATGCGGTTAACTTGCACTTAAGATATACAATTAAAAAATTAAAGCTCAAGACACAGGGAACACGATTTTCTGTGCTGACTGCACCCGAGTCCTCTTTGGTTGGATGTGATGAGCCAATCGATGAGAGGTAAATCAGTGAGAAGAGCAGGACCCTTTAGGAAAGGCTTACCAACAAGAAAGAAGACACTCCTCGTATCTTATGAGAGTAGCTTGAAATTGGGTTCTCAATCTACTGACATCTACCTCTTGAATTTGGAGCACTGCAGCTCGGAATGCTTTTGGTAAGAACATATGGAATGTCTAATGCTACAGAACGGATGGCAGGGGCGTCAAGTAGCTGCTCCTGAGCACATAGTCACAAGCACATATGCAAAACACGGCTAAGCAGGAGCATTTGGAGCTGTGGTGCGAGCTGCTTGGGGGGGTTACAGACCTTAGTCCTGGGAACCTTCCCCACCTGTCAGGGCATCTATTGGGAAACAAACAAACAAACACACCAATATGGCTTTGTTTTTTTAAAATAAATGCTGGAGTGTCATCAGAAATTATTAACCATTTACAATACGTGCACTTATGTAGTATATTCCTGGAAAAAAAAATACGGTTATCAAAAGATAGACTAGTTGGTTAACCCTCATCATTTGGGGTACCAGTCCAGGGGATACCGTTGGCTCATTTCAGCAGAGAAGTTGTGCAGTACAGCTGGTCAGCCCAGAGGTATAGTTCAGCTTCTTCTCTAAAACTAGCTCCAAGCAGGAAATTTAAAACTAAGCTGTTATGATTCAGAGCTCTTAAGTGCCATTTTTAAAAACACATTAAAACCCCCCCATCCACCCCATCCTTAAATCAAATAGTGTATTAGAGCCCTTGGGGTAGAATTTTTTAAAGAAATAATAATTAAATAAAATGATCATGTTCTAGACTACCTGTAAAAAACAAAACAAAACAGAACAAAAAACACCCCATTAGGTAGCCCACTGAAATCTATATAATCACCACCACCCAAAACAGGTTTCCACAGGAATTATGGGAAATTCTTGATCCTTCCCCTCCCTCATCACTTGAGGCTCGCACTCTGATGTGATCACGCCCCAAGACCTCTCTTCCCAGAGCATCCAAATGGGCACAGGTCATGTTTTTTTAAAGTTATACCTGAAATGCTTCACTTACTATGAACATTTTTAGCTTTAGAAGGAAAATAAGTATCTTAATGCGGAGTTTGCTAAGAGATGAATTTCATGCTCATGTTGTACAACACCTTCTACCTGCATTAGGTCATTATACTTAGAAAAAGGTAAAGGTAGATAGGTCTTAAACACATATGAAACTATAAATCAGAGGCCAGCTAACTTCAAGGGCCAGGTAGTAAATATTTTTAGGCTCTGTGAGCCAAATACTCTCTGATAGGACTATACCACTGTTACATTAGCACAAAAGCAGCCAAAGATGGTATGTAAACAAATTAGAGTGGCTGTGTCCCAATAAAACTTTATTTATAAAAATGGGCTATGGGCCGGATCTGGCCAGTGGGGATAGTTTGCTGGCCCCCTGCTGAAGACCAAGGCCTAAACTGAAAGGGGAGAGTCCAGAAGCAATGTAGCATGGATGAGGGGGGGAAGGTCTGAGCCGATTTCTCACTTACCTGTTACTATTTTGGAAGCAGTGGGAGCTGCATTGGTGAGGGTGCCATCCCCAGCCAAGTGGGCGCCAGGAGGATGTGGGGGTGGAGGCACACTGGGCCGGTTCCTCGGCTTTGGTACTGGTCTCGGTCTTGGTAAAGTTCCGGTGTGTGGCTGCGCCATCTCAGGGTTACTCATTGCCTGGGTCTGAGAAGCTGGCAGGCTGGGGTTCTGTTTTCCTAAAGGTGGAGTCCTAGGGGGCGTTGGAGTCTGGGGAGGGGTATGAGGCGGCTGCTCAAGTCCAGGCTCACCGGGCAGTGCCACGGGGGCAGGCGGGCCCTGGCTACTCGGTCTGCTGTGCCCCAGCAGCGCGGCCTGCGTCGGGGGCTGTGGCGGCGGGTGACTGGGAGCTTGTATTGGGGACAGGCTGCTGGAGTACCTCCGGGGTGCAGAGGGCTGCGAGGTGGTGCAGGCCTGGCTGGGGGCCTGGCCCGCGTGCTGGGCGGGAGGAGAAGGGCTGCGGGTGGTTGGCTTTGGTGACAGGCTGGGTGGGTGCGGAGATGTTCCTGGAGAGCTCTGGCCCCCAGGGTGGCCAGGAGGTGGGTTTCCTGGTTTCGGGGGTGCAGGAGCAGGTTTTTTAACAGCTGCACAAAGGGGGAAAACACCTTTCAGTGAGAACAGCACAGCGAGAGCCAACACTGCCTTTATCAGGTGAACCTCACCACGGCGGATCCCAAGCACCCCGTGCAAGGATGCAAGTGGGAGGGCACTTCACCTCTGTGGTCTCCCTCCCCCAAGCCCCCAGGCCCAAGTCTAACCAGGAGAACAGCAGATGACAAACTCGAATTGAGGATGTCCTTCAAAACGCCTGACCGGCCCTCCCCCAAGCCGTCAAGGCCACGAAGACACAAGGGAGGAAGGAAACTGTCACAGCCCAGAGGAGACTCAGGAGATGAGGTGGCTGCATGCGCCGTGGTCTCCTGGATGGGAGCGAGCCTGGGACAGAATATGGACGTTGGTGGAACTGGTGGAATCTGAACAAAATACAGAGTTTCGTCCATAGTAAAGCAGCGGGGTTGGTTTCTGGGCTGCGATACATGCACCCTGGGGACCTGGGACATTAACAGTCGGAGAAGTGGGTGAGGGGCATATGGGGACAACCCACACTGCCTCTGCCACTTCTCTGGAAATCTAAAATTATTCCCAAACAAGAAGTTTATGGTAAAAAGAAAAAGTACCTTATACACATAGGGACCTTTAAAGACCTGCTGTTTATCTTTCAATTTAAAAAATTTTTACTAGGGCGCCTGGGTGGCTCAGTTGGTTAAGCGACTGCCTTCGGCTCAGGTCATGATCCTGGAGTCCCGGGATCGAGTCCCACATCAGGCTCCCTGCTCAGCGGGGAGTCTGCTTCTCCCTCTGACCCTCTTCCCTCTCATGCTCTCTATCTCTCATTCTCTCTCTCTCAAATAAATAAATAAAATCTTTAAAAAAAATTTTTTTACTAATCTCTACACCCAATGTGGGGCTTGAACTCATGACCCCGAGATCAAGAGGTGTATGCTCTACACACAGAGCCAGCCAGGTACCCCAAGGCCTGTCGTTTGAAAAGTTCAATATGAAGAGAACTCAGTGAACGGGGGGGGCCGCCTCCCTACACGGAATCGCTGCTCTAAGCCCACTGAGCTGCCCACTTGTCAGTGTCCTTCCCGCGTGATCTGAGAGCCCGGGAAGAATCAGGGAGAAGAACAGCTAGAAGAGGGTGACCCCCAAGCATGACTGATCTGCCTATACATACACCATGGCCCCTTGCCCTAAGCCGGCTTCTCTTAGAGAGCTTGACTTTTTTTTTTTTTTAAATAACAGAAATTCTACCGATTCAGGAATCATTTGAATTAACAGATAACGTTCTGGATAGAAGTACAAGTAAGTCTGGAAGAGTTGTCTTAGCTAGATTTCTCTAAGGAGAGTTGAAGCACATCACCATCCTTCTCATACCAGTTGAGATCAGTGTCACTAAGAGGGCTTGGGTGCAGAATTTGGTACTGAGGAGGGAGAAATGGAAAACAGTGGGTCTGGAAACCAGGTTTTGGGCTGGGAGAGGTGGGTGGAAAGGAGAGACGTTAGTATTTTTCAAATTGTACTGAGATCCTACTAATCTTCCCCAAAAGCAATAGGGAAATTAAGGAGGATCATTTACCCCACATCACCAACACACAAGTTAGGTCTCCTACATAAACTGAAGTCCCATTTAAGTCTCATTTAAGTCCCATTAGCTCCCTGTAAGACAGGCATTGTCATACCCATTTCATGGCGGAGAAAGCCAAGGCTCAGAGGAGTCAAGTATTCGCAAAAGATCACACAGCTAATAACTGGCAGAACAGAGGCTCACCACCACGCTCTATGGACTCCTTGAACTCTTTTTCATCCCCTTCCTCCTTCCTACACTGCCTGGCTCCCTGCTCACAGGGCTCAGAATTCAGGAATGAAAAGGGTATAAAGTCTGCTCTGCTCTGCTGGCCTTGAACTTTTGACCCTGGACCTTGGAAGACCTTTTCCCAAAGAAACAACCAACCAACCGACAAAGTAAGAACTCTAGAATAGTAGCCACTCTCTGGTTACCATAAGCAACTTAAAAAGAGAAATGTCTAGCTTTCTATTCTGAGTGATATTAATTGTAAATTCCCACGGGATGAAAGCATTCCTGGCAGGAAAGGATGCCGAGGGAATTAGGAGAGGAGGCAGGAGAGTTGGGTGCCGGGGCCAGGGGAGAATGGTGGACCTCATCCAAGGCCACCTGTGAGCGTCTGGGGAGGCTGAGGCAGGGGCTGAAGGATCACACTCGTCCTCTGAGGCAGCCGGAGATCCGTGGTCTGAGGAAGCAGGAAAGCCCCCTAAGGTGGCCATAAGGAGAGCCTCAACCTGGAAGCAGGGTTATACCCAGAATCCAGGAAGAGAAGACCTAATTACCCTCCGGGATCAGCTGGGGCACAGATGAAGGTGATGGTGGCTCAGGAGAGAGGATCGCCTTAAGAAGGATCAAGTGGGGTCTGTAACCAAGCGGTGTCCCTGACTTTGCCTCCTTGCCTGTAACTTATAAAAATTCCACGCATATACGACCAGCTGATCTTTGACAGGGCACTGAGGATGTACAATGAGGAAAGGATGGTTTCTTCAACAGGTGGTGTCGGGAAAAGTGGACGTCCACAGGCAGAATAAAAGTGGACCCTTATCTTATACCATGAACAAAAGTCAACTCAAAATGGATTAAAGATTTAAACATAAGAGGGGCGCCTGGGTGGCTCAGTCGGTTAAGCATCTGCCTTCGGCTCAGGTCATGATCCGGGAGTTCCAGGATCGAGTCCCACATCAGGCTCCCTGCTCAGCGGGGAGTCTGCTTCTCCCTCTGCGCCCCCCCCCCCGGCTCATGTGTGCGCGCTCTCTCTCTTGCTCGCTCCCTCTCAGATAAATAAATAAAATCTTAAAAAAAAAAAGACTTAAACATAAGACCTGAGAATGTCAAGCTCCTTGAAGAAAATACAGGGGGGAAGGCTTCATGACATCGGAATTGGCAATGGTTTCCTGGATATGGCTCCGAAAGCACAGGCAACAGAAGAATGGACGTATGGGTCCACGTTAAACTACAAAGCTTCTGCACAGCAAAGGGAATGACTGACAGACGAAGAGGTAACCCACAGAATCGGGGAAAACAGTTGCAAACCATCTATCTGATAAGGGGTTAATTTCCAAAATATGTAAGGAACACCTACAACTCAATAGCAAAACAACTAATAACCTGATTTTAAAATAGGCTAAACACCTGAATGGACTTTTCTCCAAAGAAGTCATCCAGATGGCCAACAGGCACAGGAAAAGATGCTCAACATCACTCATCATCAGGGAAATGCAAATAAAAACCACAGTGAGACATCACCTCACCCCTATCAGAATGGCTACTATTAACAAAACCCCCAAAGACAACAAGTGTTGACGAAGATGTAGAGAAAATACAACCCTTGTGCACTGTTGGTGGGAATGCAAATTGGTGCAGTCGTTATGGAAAACAGTATAGAGGTTCCTCAAAAAACTAAAAACAGAACTACCATATGATCCAGCAAACCCACTTCTGGGTATTTAGCCAAAAGAACTGAAATCAGGATCTCAAAAAAATATTTGCATTCCTGTGGTCCCTGCGGCATTATTCATAATAGCCGAGATGTAGAAACAGCCTAAATGTCCATCGACGGATAATTGGATAAAAAAAAAAAATGGGGGCACTTGGGTGGCTCAGTCGTTAAGCATTTGCCTTCGGCTCAGGTCATGATCCCAGGGTTCTGGGATCGAGTCCCGAGTCGGGCTCCCTGCTCCGTGGGAAGCCTGCTTTTCCCTCTCCCACTCCCCCTGCTTGTGTTCCCTCTCTCGCTGTGTCTCTCTCTGTCAAAAAAAATAAATAAAATCTTTTAAAAAAACTGTGGGATATACGTGCAACAGCCTTAAAAAAGAAGGATATCCTGCCATATACAACATCATGGATGAAGCTAGAGGACATTACGCTAAGTGACATAAGGCAGTCACAATAAGACAAATACTGCGTGATTGCACTTATATGAAGTATCTAAAGCAGTCAAACCCACAGAGTCAGAGTGGAATGGTGGTTGCCAGGGCTAGAGAGAGGGTACTGGGGAGGGGCTAACGGAGAGCTGCAAGGCAACAGACATCAAGTTTCAGTTATGCAGGATGAGTAAGTTCTAGAGGTCTGCTGCACCACACTGTGCCTGTAGTACTCTTAGAGATTTAAGAGGGCAGATCTCATGGTAGGTCTTCTGACCCCAATAAAATTAAAAAAAAAAAAAAAAAAGAACCACAAGAAGATGCTGTGGGTCAGAATGTTCCAGAAGAGAAAAAATGGAATGCAGAAGTTCTAAAGAGGGAATGAGGGGCGCCTGGGTGGCTCAGTTTGTTAAGCGGCTGCCTTCAGCTCAGGTCATGATCTCTAGGTCCTGGGATCAAGCCCCACGTTGGGCTCCCTGCTCAGTGGGGAGCCTGTTTCTCCTTCTCCCTCTGGCTGCCACTCCCCCTGCTTGTGCTCTCTCTGACAAATAAATAAATAAAATCTTAAAAAAAAAAAAAAAGAGGGGATGAGCTTAGTGCATCCCAGGAGCAGAGAGCAGACCAGCACTGCTGAAGCTTGGTGAGAGAGGGGCGTGGTAAGTGTGGGGCCCAAAGGCAGGCCGGACCACACCGGCCCCACAGGGGAGGTCTGCACAGAAGCCATTGGAGGGAGAGTTTCAACAGAGAGAAGACACGATCTGCTGTGTTTTAGAGCAACCCCGCTAACTGCTGTGTGGAGGACGGTAGGGATATGGGTAGGAACCATTCAGATCATACAGCACTCAGGACCCAGAAAGCCCTGACCTCAATCTAGAGGTTACAGCGGCTTGCAGACCCGTAGAGCCTGGCTATGACAGAGGCTGTGGTGGCTTCCAAGCAGAGGGACGGCTTGGAATGCCAGATTCCTGGAAAACTGGGAGTGCTGTTTCCAAGAAACAACTTTTCGTTTGTTAGGCTTTGTGGCTTAAACATATTCTTAAATGCCTGCTTTTCTGCTATTATTTCATTTCCTTTTAATGATTTTGCTTTTAAACGACTGATTTTTCTGCCTGCCATTTTTTTTGAAGTTCTTTGTTTTTTTTTTTTTAAAGTAATCTCTACACCCAATGTGGGGCTTGAACTTGTGACTCTAAGATCAAGCGATGCATGCTCCTTCGACGAAGCCAGCAGGTGCCCCTCTGCTTGCCATTTTATAACAGACATGGAGATGATCTGTCAGAAAGCCTTGCAATGTGAATCCCTGTGCTAGCCGAAGGAAGTCTGCACATCCCTTCCTAAGGGGAAGGAGTAAAGGTGGCTACTTACCCCGGCGCAGAGTGTGCGGGCTAGGGCCAGCGGAATTGTGCCCCGGGCCAACGGAGAGCTGATGGGAGCCGGCCACCGTCTGTGCCTGGTTCTGGCCACTGGCCATCTGACTGCCATTTCTCCCTGGGGCAGGGGCAGGTGCAGAGTCCTTGGGTTTTGGCGGACTATGGAGAGCAGAAGTCAAGTTTGATGTCAGGCATTCCCCGAGAGAAAGCTAGTCAGCATGCTATCAAAATACCAAATTCCACCCAGAGTTTTCACCTCGGCAGGCAAGGAGGTGATCGGGAATTTTCAACAGTTCACACAGGGTCTGCAAACCCACTATTTATTTGCGGACACACAGGGCTAAATATTTCAGGAGATTCACTGCCTCAATTGTATTCCAGCTACTCTGTCACTCGAATATCACAAGAGACACCATTTCACAGCTACCAACAAGAAATTTCTAGTTTGAGGGGCGCCTGCGTGGCTCAGTTGTTAAGCGTCTGCCTTTGGCTCGGGTCATGATCCCAGGGTCCTGGGATCGAGCCCTGCATCGGGCTCCCTGCTCGGCGGGAAGTCTGCTTCTCCCTCTCCCACTCCTGCTGCTTGTGTTCCCTCTCTCGCTGTGTCTCTCTGTCAAATAAATAAAATCTTTAAAAAAAAAAAAAAGAAATTTCTAGTTTGCTTGTACTTAAATTGGGCAGTATGCTTTTTAGCATGAAAGGGCTTTCGGACTTCAAAAGAAAGAGATTTGACACACGCAGTGTACAAAACAAAGCAAAAGCTGTGGCAAGATACTAACACTGTAAATTATAAAGTGCTAGGTTATTATCAATCATTTGGACTTGAGGAAAGAGTAACCCTGAGACTCAATGATGGCTCACAGCCCGGAGCTGGTTAGCAGCAGGGTGGACAGAGATCAGAACTCGGGCCGATTCCTGGCTCAGAACTTTGTACACTAAGCTTTACAGCTTCATCTTGTCAGGGTCACTAAAGCATGAACACCATTCGTGAAGGTACACAAAATACCCACAGCACACAAAGAACAAAAGCAAATTGAGGACTGACACTCCATTTGTCCTTCTGCAGGGCATCCTAATTATTGTCTTAATGTGTTTGGCCTTGATTAAGCAACCTGAAGGCTACAGGTAAATGAAAATGTGTGCAAATACTTTTTTTTTTCCCTCAAACAAAAAAAATTAAAGCCAAAACAAAGACATGTGTGGAGCGTCAGTTTTGACAAGACAACAGGGAGCTTATGATGTGCCTAGGAAACCTTGGGAGGTGGAAGCCTTCGTGATTTTTAACCAAAATGTGAACTTCTGCAAATTCTGTGAGTCAAAAGGAACTCAGGAATATACAGAGCAGTCCAAATTCAGCTGTGAGGCTGGAATGAGATTTTTATCTCCTAAGCAGCTAGCCTCACATCCCACCAGGCACTCCTTCCCCATCCAGAGAAGCTGGATCCTTGTTCTATGCATTTATTTTACTTTATATGTGGTTATCTAGTGCTTTATAGATGGCCATGGTAGAGAAAAGGACAAGAAAAATCATAGCACATACTCTGTAGAGGGGTTCATCTGTTACAGCAGCTTCCAGTCCTGAACTATCTGACATAGCACCTGAAGTAGCCTCCAGTGGAGAAGTGAATTCATGCAGATTAGATGAAAATCTCAAGTTCAAAGGTACTCTTTCTTAAAGTTGCTGTATATTTATACCCCACTCCAGACAGCTAATCAAAAGGTTAAGCAACAAAAGAGCCTTTTAAGAAAGTCTATCATATTTTCTACCTTGTATTCACCTATCAATTTGCCTGTAAGACTGAAAGCTAGGGGTGGGGGAGGTCTCAGTCCACCAACTGTGTACTGCATCCGGCACTCAGTTATTCAGTAAATTTGATTAGATGGATGGATGGGTGGATGGATGGACGGATGGATGGATGGACAGACGGATGGATGGATGGATGGATGAATGGACAGATGGATGGATGGATGGACGGACAGACAGATGCATGGGTGGGTGCATGGGTGGGTAGATGGGTGGATGGGTGAGTGAATGAATACCACGAATACTCTCACTAAGTAACTTGCTACATTCAAGTGTTAACTACTTAGTGTGGAAGATGACAAAAGCAAATGGTAAATGAACACTGAGTGCTCATCAAACAGGGAAAAGAGGTTTACAGTACTGCTAGCCGCCTGTTGGCTTCTAGCACCAAAGCAGTATGGTAAAGAATGCAAACAAACGTTGCTTCTTTTGGACAACGGGAAAGGAAGCAAGCAATTTGCAGTCTTTTTTCCCATCCTTTGCCAACCAGAAGAGTGAAGGCAGATCTGGTTCACTCTCTGCTGAGCGATTCTGTGGGCATGGAGGCCATGCCTGCAGGCCAGCGCCTTCGAGAAGGGTGGGGCACGGAGCACCCGCTGCCAGCAGAAGCCGCCTTCTTACCTGTCGCCCGGGCTTGGCCCCTGCTCCAGTGTGCCCGCAGAGGAGGGGACCGTCCCACCCCCTGTGCTGCTTTCAGCCCTAGAGCTCTGGGGAGGGGGCTCTGGGCCTGCAGGAGCCAAGGTGCTGCCATCTGTGGGCGGGAGTGGCGGCTGGAAAGCCGGGGATATGTGCTTTCTAGTTAGAGTGCCACCCCGCCGGTGGGCCTGGAAGTCCATAAGCTTCACACCAAAGCTACACAGAAAGAAGAAACAGTCAACACAGCATGCAAGCCGACTATAGAGACAGAAGTCCATTGGTCCGCATGTGTTAAAACCCACGCACGGGGAGAGCCACCCGAGTTGCCCAGCATGCAGTGAGGCGGCAAGGACCAGACGAATGGTCACTGCTGTTACCAAGGCAAGCAGCTCAACCTGGCTTTAAACCTGAGCAAACCAACAGACCTGGTACTGATCAATGTCCTTTCTCAATTTGGGTGTGAACGGCTGAAAGCACACAGGCAGACCTCGTCCTGAGTGGGTGACATCGCGTTAGCGCACCTACCTGCCTACCACCCAACGGCCGCCTTGCGTCTGGGTGTTTGGGGGACGGGGTGGAGGCTGAGGGCAGCGTCAGGATGTCACACCGCACTCTGCCTCTACAGCTGAGGTGTACGAGCACTGGTGGGCGTGGATGCAAAGAATGTATCTGAGAGGATTCGTGACCCCGGAAAAATCTCATTGCTTTTGGGAAGGAGACGGTGGCTGGGGAATGGGGAGAAGGGAGATTCACTTTTCACGTAAGCCGACTGATGGATGAACTCTCAAGCTCTTCAGTTTGAAAAATAGAGACATGTGGCTCCCTGAGCTCGTGTGTGCTGGGTCAGCTGGCGGGGAGAATCCACCCCCGGAGATAACCGAGAATCGCTTCTTGCGTGCCAACCAGGGCCAGGACGCTGCATTTTGTGACTTCAAATACGTGAAGGCTAATTGTGCGGTGGCCAGTGTGTCATCAGGAAGCAGGACCTAATATGTGATCGGGGCTTCAGAGAAGTAAAACCTCTGCCCATAAGAAATGTGGGTTTCAGAGGAACAGACGGAAAGTAAAGCATGGGCCTTTGCTATGGATTAAAAAACAACAACAAAGCAAAAGGAAACAAAAAAATCAAAGCTCACTATAAGATTGGGCAATGAAAAGAAGAGCTTGTTGTTTAGTTGTAAAACCATGTCCAGTGATGTTATTCCGTCTGTGTGCGAAAAGCACGTTACTCCACAGGCCTCTCTAACTTGGCCTTATGGGTGAGCACAGTGGCATTTCATCATTCAGACTGAACAGGTTGGCCTCTGAGGGCATAAATCACAGACAGCCTTATTAAGTTTTGAAAATCCCACTAAAATCGCCTGTGGAGCATAGTATAGAGACCTAGGTCTCTCACTAAGTCCAAATACGGGAGTATCTCCAGCTGAACATCAGAGTCAGGGGCTGGCTTCCATTGAGGGGCTAAGTTATACCCAGAATGGGTCTCTCTGAAAACCAAATCCGACAACTCACTGTGAGAGGTGGGTTATTCTCTCATCTGTCCACAATATTTAACTTGCCCTTGCTTTTTCTCTCCTTTCCCCCCGTCAAGTATGTTTAGGTGGCTTTGTAGCATGAGTATGATGCTTATCACAGACCAAGTGAAGCTTGGATGCATATGGAACAAATGTGTACTGACAAGCTACAGAGCTGCCTTGTGGTCACGTTAACGTTTGGAATGAACTAGAGCAGAATTCCCGAAATATCTAGACCTAACGTCATGGGCGCGCCGTGGGGCACTCTCATACTACAGGCCCATTGAGGCAGTACCTGATACCAAGGGTTTAGTAATTCTTCTACATGACATCTGCTGTTGGAGGAAAGTGAACAGCTCTAAACACACCTCTCCTTCTTCACCAAGTCCCCTTCCATGACCGCCATGCTGGCAGGCCGCTTCCTCTCGAGGGTCCCTGAGTCAGAGTCATTTCCAGTGTGAGATGAGTGATTGGAATTTGGGGCGACGAGAGGCACGAATGCTTCCGATACGTTAAATTCCACCTCTGCAAGGAGAAAAAGAAACAAGCGTGCAGGCACACCTCAGAGATAAGGCAAGTTTGGTGGCAGACCACTGCAATAAGGCGAGGATCACGATTAAGCAAGTATTGTGATGAAGTGAACATCCCAATAAAATGAATTATCACAATAAAGCAAGTCAAATGACTCTTCTGGTTCCCCAGTGCACATAAAAGTTATGTTTACACTATGCTGCCCTGTGTCATAGCAGTATGTCTACAAACACAAGGCACATACCTTAATTAAAAAATACTTTATTGCTAAGAAATGCTAACCATCATCTGAGTTTTCAGTGAGTCCTAATCACCGATCACAGATCACTATAACCAATATAATAAGAATGAAAAAGTTTGAAATACTGCAAGAATTACCAAAATGGGACAGAGACATGAAATGAGCAAATGCTATTGCTAAAATGGCACCAATGGACACGCTCAAAGCAGGGTTGCCACCAACCTTCAACTTGTAAAATACTGCAGCATCTAGGAAGTGCCATAAAGCAAAGCGCCATCAAGTGAGGTCTGCCTGCACATGAGGCGTAGAGCATACGGGTGCAGGAGGCTTTAAAACTCCCATCAGCCCTCCCTGTTTCACAAGTGCAACTCCCTGCCCCCTCATCTTCTCAAGAATGGTTTGCCACACCAGGGGGAGGTAAAATGAGGAAACTAGAGATAAGGAGGGGGTGTGATTCAGAATATAAGTTACACAATTCCTCTGCCCTCTTCTTAAAAAAAAAAAATCAGGGAATATGGAAGAGGACAATAGCATGGATTACTAAAAAAAAAATGAAAGGTATTTACAGTTTGATATAAAATACAAGTAAAAGGCAACACCAACTCCATAATGCCTATAGAGTTTTTCTTTTCTTTTTTTAATAATTGTTTTATTGTTATGTTAATCACCATACATGACATCATTAGTCTTTGATGTAGTGTTCCGTGATTCATTGATTGTGCATAACACCCAGTGCTCCACACAGAATGTGCCCTCTTTAATACCCGTCACCAGGCTAACCCATCCCCCCAGCCCCCTCCCCTCTAGAACCCTCAGTTTGTGTTTCAGAGTGCCTATAGAGTTTTTCTAAGACTTGTTTTCCCAAAGAAATCTTGGGCAAAACGCCGGTATTCATTCATGCATCACGTACTTATTGAGAATCTACATGAGTGAGGTATGATTCTCGATGATGAGGGGACCCCGGGAAAGGAGAAACGAGCTTGCCCTGGGGTCATGGAGCTCACATTCCAGGGGAGGGGACAGCGGGGCCACAGGTCTGCACTCTCAAAGCTTGCCCTACCAATGCCCTCAAAGGGGGTCATGGGATCTCTGAGATCCCCAGGACTACAACAAACGTAGTCTGGAAACCTATCGCCTGTTGGCTGAAATCCTCTTTCTCTGACACGGCCAACTCCCACCTTCACAAAATGGCTCCAGTCAACCTATCCGGCTTCATCTTCCACCTTTCCAAAGACCCAGCTCTCTGCCTACAGAAACAAAAAGCCATTTTCTAAGCGGAAAACTGCATATTCAGTGTCACCCCTTCTATAAAGAAGTCCTGGTTCTTTGTGCCCAACATCTGAGTTTGTCGAACCATCTGCCCTTCCTTCTAACTCGCCATGTGTGATGGTATCTGTTTATGTGGCCTTCTCCAAGGGCCAGGCTCCTCCAGGGAAGACTGCATATCTCACCAGTAGACATACGGTGTCAATGGGTATTCACACTGGCTGAGTGGACAACTCCAGGGTGAAGTGAAACAAAGCGAAATACAAAATAATGTGGATGCCAATATGTCAAAGGTGAAACCAATCACATCCTCACGAAGGAGCTACTGAAGCATTTTCTTCTTTAAAGAATTTTTTATACCGTTATTGTGCTGCTTGGACGCACTATGAAATTGAAAATGTACGTTACCTTCAGGGAAGAACCAGTCAGCGTGCTGGATGATGGGCTCGATGACCGCAACCACGTGGACCGAGGTGGCTGCTGCCATTTCAGCCAGTGTTCTGTGAAGGACATTCACAAAGTTAGACCGCTTCCCCCAGGCAGCCTCTGATTTCTGCAGGTTGTGTCAGAGCAATTTAATTACTTTGTTATTAAAATATATATATATATATGTATTTATTTATTTTAGAGAGAGAGAGAGAGCACAAGTGGGAAGGGCAGAGGGAGAGAGAATCTCAAGCAGACTCCTTGCCAAGCATGGAGCCCAAGGCGGGGCTCGATCCCAGGACCCGGAGGTCATGACCTGAGCCAAAACCAAGAGTCCAATGCCTAACCGACTGCGCCACCCAGGTGCCCCCAATTGAATTACTTTAAAACAAGAAAATATTTAAGCACAAATGCAAAAACCGGATTCACGGGGCTCTGGCCTCAGCGTGTGGCAGTGATGCCCCAGGAGGAAAATCACCCCGACTCAGCTGTCACTCCTTAGTCTGCACCGTGTTAACAGCAAGTGAGCTGGTGAACAATGGTGTGTCCAAATGCTGATTTTAAGTTGGTTTCGAACAGATTTTATTTATTTATTTGAGAGAGAGAGAGCACATGAGTGGGGTGAGGGGCAGAGGGAGAGGGAGAAGCAGACTCCCTGCTGAGCAGGGACCCCCCCTCACCCCCACCCCCCACGTGGGACTCGATCCCAGCACCCCGGGATCATTATCTGAGCCCAAGGCCGATGCTTAAATGACTGAGCCACCCAGGCGCCCCCAAATTATCTTTTTAAATGCAGTCTGATCAACTCATTCTTCTGCTTAGAAACCTTGATGCCTCCCCAACCACTTATGACCCAAAATAAGTTCCAAAACCTCAGCGAGATATGAGGCCCTTCAGAACCTGGCTCTGGCTTCATAATCCTCTGGCACAGTCTCCTGGCCCCTGCGCTCAGGTTATACAAGACCATGTGACACCACCCCCACCTCCAAATTAGCCTTTGCTTATTTGGGTCACGCCTGCAGGGAGCTATTTATCCATCCAAGTACAACCTAAGTGCCTTTTCCTCTGCAGGGCTCTCCCGGCACTTCTCAGCCTAAGCGGTGTTCCTTCGGTAAGTACTGTGGCCATTGTACTTTATAATGTCTATAGCAGCACCCCCACGTGCACAGACATGTGTGTGGGGCTTTGTCATGGCCGTTCATCTGCCTGACTGCCCAAGGGCGGGGCCCTCTGAGGACTGTGCGCGTGACCAGCATCTGGGATGGGACCCAGCTCACAGCAGTGTTCCGAGAATGTCGGCTACGTGGAAAGACCAGGTTCAGAAGGGCAACTCTGGAAGTGCATCTTACCCGGGAACGGGGGTCTGTCCCCCGGCGGTGCAAAGGCGAGATTAAAATACCGTGATACGGGAAAAGCTCACTTACCCTTCAGTTTTGGCCCATAATAAGTTAGGGCCTAACACAATTGCAATGTTGCTGGGAGTCATTTTATTGACATCGCTGGTCTGAGCAAGCTTTGCAAGGAACTTGATTAAATACCTGGGGGAGAAAAGAGAAAGGAAAATATTTCCGGGAACAGCATCCTCCCGCCCCAGTGCTCAGCCCCAGGTTGCTCAGGTGCTAAGTGCAGAGTGGCGTTGAATCAGAATCTGGCTCAGGTTCTGTATCTTACAAAGTCCTGTGCTCTCTGTTTCAGACAACAGATTCCGTTAGGGGTTGGAAGAGGAAAACAGCTCACAAGAAAACCTCCACAATTCAATCCTTATCTGCTGTGTATTTCCAACCCATTTTTCCTTTATGCCCTATCTATCGACCCCTCAGTAAATTACAATCTGATTAACAGTGGGCTCGATATGTTTTAATACAAACATAAAAAAATACAAGCAGAGGGACATTGCTTAAAGGAAACTGTATGTGAAAATATTTTCTGTGGTAATTATAAAAATCTCCAATTTATCATATAGTTATAGTCTCTCCTATACCAGCACAGCACTATAAAAACAAAAAATTAAGAATAACTCCATTATCTATTAATAGGGTGCTGATTTAATAAAATATATCCATACAGCCATAAAAAATTGTCATGTACTGATATGGAAAAGTCTTCAGGATGTCTACTCAGCAAAGAAGGTGAAGAGAATGATGTATACAATATATACTATCATTTGGTTTCAAAATAAAAGGGAGGAGTGTGAGAGCAACAAATATATGTATCTGTGTATATGTGAGAGATTTTTCACTGGACACCTTTTGAATTCTGAACCATGGGAATGTGCTCCCTATTCAAAAAATAATTAGTCAAAATTATAAAGAGTAAAACAAACAAAATAAGAGACGAAATCCCAAATTACCAAGAACTGTAATTCTGTTTCCAACATAAGGCACGGAATAATCTAAGACTATGTGTAATTCCTAGCTGCGTGTGCTGAATGAAACAAAGAGGGATATTATAAATATTAACGTATTCGTTAAGGCAAAGTTGATATTTAAGGTGTCCAGAGGGAGTATTTAGCTTAGTTTAGTGGTAGAACCCGGGACTGAAATTAAAGGTCAGGTAACATGACAGAAATTTCACCAGTAGAATATTTGTCATTTTGGACCAAGTCCTCTTATAAAATTTTCTTTGGTTTTCAATACTTTGGGCTTCTTCTCTTTATGCTTCTTCAAAGTCACATTTTAGGTCAAAAGGAAAATGGAGGTGAAATTCTAGAAATGTATTCCCCGGTAAATTTTCTTAGAAACAGTAATTCCACAAAGCAATACCTAATCTCCAGTTCTAGACATTTCATTTAATAGGATGATTTATGCTCTATTAAAAATAAATTATATAGCATATATAAAAGCTATTGCAGAAAATAGAATTGTTGATTAATTTTTTCCTTTTACATACTGGACAATTTATTTTATTTTTTTAAATTTATTTAAGTAAGTTCTATGCCCAATGTAGGGCTTGAGCTCACAACCCTGAGATCAAGAGTTATAGGCTCTACTGACTGAGTCAGACAGGAGACCCCCATACTGGACAATTTAGACTCCAAATCCATCACGCAGTCAAGCCAACTCTCCATGAGAACTTTCTCCTAGTAGCTGCAGTGGTAAACTGACCAGGGGACTTAGCTGTCAGTGCAGACGTGATGCGGATGCATCACACGGTGATATGCGTCACAATAACATACATCGAATCCCATTCCCAGCAACCCCCAGTCCTCTCCAAAGCACTTGTTTAGTGTGCTTGGACTGAGTGACCTCTGCTCCACATGGCACCATTCTTCGTTCCAGAGTCACTGTGGCTTGATGGCGTAATTTGCAGGATGCCGGTCATACATACCTAAAGTTAACAAAATTTTGCGGTGGCAACTTTTGACATGTTCTCCATAAATCCTGAAGTTTTTTGTCTTGATCCTGTACACTGAGGGAAAAAAAAAAAACCAAACCTGTATTCATAACCCTCCATTAAGACACATCATTAGTAACCCCTGAGTTAATAACAGGCTATATTAACAGCGATGCCTTCATTGACAGAGAAAACATGGCTGGAAAACGGGATGGATTTGGAAGTAAATACATTTGGAGTCAAATACCAACTAAATCTTTCACTCTGAGCAGTGAGTTAGCCTTGCCAAGACTCGGTCTCCTGATGTGCCCGCCTGGGGATAAGAATGTTGATTCTGGGGATGCCTGGGCGGCTCAGTCAGTTAGGAGTCTGCCCTTCGGCTCAGGTCATAATCCCAGGGTCCCTGGGATCGAGTCCCGCATCGGGCTCCCTGCTCAGCGGGGAGCCTGCTTCTCCCTCTGCCTGCTGCTCCCCCTGCTTGTGCTCTCTCTCTCAGATAAATAAATAAAATCTAAAAAAAAAAAAAAAAAGTTGAGTTTGCCAAGTGATGGGGAGGTTCCAGAGGCATAACCTTAGAAACCACCTGTGCCAATAGCTGGCACAGAGGAGACAAGACACCGCTGAAAATTCTGTCTAGGAAGGTGCCTATCTCCATGAGCGGCTTGCTGGCGCCCAGATCCCTTGCTGGCCCAGCCGCAGGTGAGCTGGCCAAGCTCCCGGGCACCCAGACCCCTGAGCCTTTCCCTGCCCTTAACTCTGCTCAAAGGCTCCAGGCCCAGGAGCCCTTTCCTGTCGTGAAGCAATCGCAGGGGCTCTTCTGCTCTACGGCTTCCACATGCAAACTTCCATCGACAAAAGAGGGCCAGGTGAGGTCAGTCATCGCTGCCCGCCGGCAGGAGAGGGCATTAGCAGTTGCCCACACAGTACACCTCTGGACCTAAAACGTCCTCCACAACTGGACCCATCTGGAGTGACAGGTAGGGGGTAAACATAATTATACGTTAGAGGCCAGTCGATGTGCCACTGGGATCCTGACATTTCTCACGTAAGGAGAATCAAGACATCCATAAACAGATACCTGCTTCGAAGAGTGTATTTTCTCACTGGAACAATGCTGGGAGTCTCGGAGCTGGAGACGAATCAAGGTGCAGAAGTGGAGCAGGCTACCCAATAGAGGAGACCCTGAATGCTCTCCTACTCGACGCTGCTGGTGAGCTCTGTTTATTCAGCCCCAGAAACATGGACGCTGACAACAGGATGGGCCGCACGCAGGCTCTAAGGATATGACTGTGACTACGAGTGTACTCTGACTTTTTTTGTTTTTTTTTAAGATTTTACTTATTTGTCAGAGAGAGAGAGAGAGAGAGAGCACAGTGGGAGGAGCGGCAGGCTGATGCGAGACTCGATCCCAGAACCCCAGGATCATGACCTGAGCCGAAGGCAGACACTCAACTGACTGAGCCACCCAGGCGCCCCTTACTCTGACTTTAAAAACCTTACCAACCGGGGCAGAGCCACCTGCCACTGAGGCCTAACTGATCAGACCCCGCAGCCTGTCTGCTGGGAACGGGTGACAGGGGAAGGGTAGGAGGGGAAGGGAGATCTGTTCCTCCTCCCTTTAGGGCTGAGGAATTAGGCCCCTGCGGGAGGAAGTGAGTCAGAACCATGAGACACAAGCTAACAAGGAGGCAGCCTGGCTGGCCAGAGAGAAGCCTCTGGGACTTGGTGGACAAGGCTGCCAACAGCTCCTAGACACATGGAAGCCGGGGGTGGGCAGAAGGCGCAAAGGACAGAGACACAGTCTTTGGGGCAGAGAGGTCTGGGTCTGAATTCCCGCTCTGCCAATTACTTGCTGTTCCCTGGGCCCCGTGCCTCCCCCAGCCTCAGTTTCCATGTCTGGAAAATGAGGTTAACCACATCTGTCATTTATGTCATTGATCATGGATGATAGGAGGTAACGGGTATCAAGATTAGTATAGTGAGCACACAGTAAGCGTTAACAACCATTACTAGTACCATCAACACTGTATTACTGCACAGCTGAGTTTCCCCACGGCTCACCAGGCACATCGCCGCTGGTCAGTATGACACCTGTCCCCAGGGCCCACTACATGTCTTCATCCATATACATCATGCAAATTGAAGCCAATGCCTAAGTGCTGACTCTCCCACACTAATAATACTCAATATTCTCACCCGACACTTAAGAACTGAGGCACATATTATTTAACACGTGTGCTATTTTAATGTTATTTTATGACCCCTGAGAGTAAAATGATTCACAAAGGGGACGTAATATCCCATCATTACCTTTAACTTTGAAAACTCAGTGTTCTTTAAACTTACCTTGCAACTTGTGTCCATTCTTCATACAGATTAAAAGTCATCAAAGGTTCAGGCAGTTCCCGTAAATAGGACTTTAAAGCACCTGAAATTGTTAACACTCACTTTGAGTATGTCAAGGGGTAGGCCTGGGAATCTCAGGACATATGATTTTTTACAAATTGAAATGATCTCAATTACAACCTGCCAAGAATATCTAGAACAATCTATGAATCAGCGGGAGTGGTTAGAGCATGGAGTGTTCCTAAAACAAATTCTGGCCCTTGCAAAATAGATTGACGGGTCAGTAGAAAATAAAATTAGCTTCAAAGTCACCTTCTAATGGACATCATTTCCCCAGGCAGATCTAGACTGTGAAGGAGAAAGAAGGGAAGGAAATACAAGCAGGTCTCCAAATATCTGGGTTATAAGCTACCTTCACCTTTACTTAATAATCAGGAAAACAAAGAAAGCCCCCCAAATAGGAAATGGGGTGTATGTGTGTGTGTACCCTTATGCAGTTTTATTTGTCATTTCAGTTTGTCCAATTAAACCTATATAGGGAGACCATTTCAGTTTTCTCTGAATCTGAAAATGAACATTGGATTTTTAACTGGTGATCTGTGTGAGACAGGACCCACCCTCCTGAGGGCGACTCCTTGCAGCTCACCTGCGACAGCATGGGGGTCAGAGTAGAACTCATCCAGGTGAGAAGTAGAACAGTCTAAAGCAGCTTTCAGTTTCTTTAACTTGGAGGCCCCAGCCCCAATTCGGAAAAGGCCCTAAAGACAACAAAAAGCCATGAGCATCAGGTTCAAGTTGTGGGCTTTATGCTGAGCAGCAGTACACACCTGATGGAAGAGGCTTCCGTCCCGGCCTGACTCCCACACCCCTCATCTCTGAGGGCGGGCGACCGGAAGGACAACAGGACCAAGCACACGGCAGGGGGGCAGACAGACAGGCAGAGGGCGGTTCATTCCTGATCGCTGTGGGCTCTTGCCCTGTCCCGTTGCTAAATTATCTGTGCCTACCTATTAGAAATCAATTTAAATGCAATATTTTATACTTCCACAAGGTTGACTGCTATAGATTTTCTAAATTTAGAATTTTTTTTAAGTGGCATCTCATGAAAAATTGTTAGACTAGGTGGCTTGTCACTTTCACTGCCCTAAAAGTTACTTAGAGAAGAACACATGAAGGTCAAGCGAGAAAGGCAGGACTATGAAGACACTGGTCCAGGAGTTAAAAGATGTAGGTTTTAAGCAAAATTAACCTAGGCAGGGTTTCTCCATCTCAGTAATACTGACATTTCAGGCTAGATAATTCTTCGTTGTGGAGGCTGTCCTGTGCATTCTGAGATGTTAAGCAGCAACCCTGGTCTCTACCCACTAGAGCAGTAGCAAACCCACCTCCAAAACTGTGACAATCAAAACTGTCTCCAGACTTTGCCAAACATCTCCCGAAGGGGACAAAATTGGCCTTGGCTGAGCAGCTCTGATCTCGGCTACTAGAAGCTGGGGCCACATCAATGGGAGACAGGGCAGTGACTGGAAACAAACACAAGGAGGGCTTCTGGGCTGTTCCTTGATCTGGGTGCTGATCACACAGGTGGGTTCAGTTTGTGGAAACTTATCAAGCTGTTCACTTATGATACATACATTTTCTATGTACATTATACTTCAATAAGGTTTTTAAAAGGGGAAAAAAAAAGACTTGGCATTTGATTTTGATTGCCCCCTACCATGAACTCATTCACTTACTGATGTGAGGAGTAACAAGACCTGCTCTGCTTGGTTTGTGAGGTTTTGGGGAGTAAGGATTTTATAAAATAAGTATGTAAATACCCCCACCAAAATGCATAGTACTACCCAAATGTAAGATTCTGCTAAAGCTCACAGAAGCTCTGGTCCATTTAGTACATCTTGAAATTCAATGTCACAGGGGCGCCTGGGTGGCTCAGTCTGTTAAGCATCTGCCTTTGGCTCAGGTCATGATCCCAGGGTCCTGGGATGGAGTCCTGCATCGGGCTCCCTGCTCCATGGGGAGCCTGCTTCTCCCTCTGCCTTTGCCTCCCTCTCTCCGTTTCTCATGAATAAATAAATAAAATCTTGTAAAAAAATTTTTTTAAATGAAATTCAATGTCACAAATCACAACCAGAGTCGAAAACGAAACAATCAAGTGGGGCAAAAGAAAGTCAGAGTGTACCGCAAGCAGGAAAGGGAAATGTTCCGTGAAACTCATTTCATTCACAGTGTCTGTTCCGGGTATAGTGTGCAGGGTCCCCCTTTAAAATGTGGGTCACGGCGACCGAAGCTGGGAAGCCGTCAGTGTGCGCAGTGCAGATGGCGGCCCGCGGGGCCCCCGAGCACCGCTCACCTCCTCCTTCATGCCGGTCTCCAGGAGCAGCATGACGCAGGCTTCGATGGGGAGTGCGATCTCACGGCCGCTCCGCTTCAGGTGTTCTTCCAAAGGCGTCCCGAAGGCTGGCTTTTCCGCCCACTTATCTAGAGCAGCAAACCATCCATCAGGCACCCAGCGATCTCACAGCATCATTGGGGAGGTTTTTTCTCCCCAAACTAACAAAGGGGTTTTTTTTTTTTTTTTTTTTAGCAGACTGGCAGTTGAGGCTTTGGGAAAAGGGGAAGCATCTGTTCTTTTTGCTTTGGTTATTTACCATGTACTAGAGCAAGAGTAGGTCCCAGGCTGGGGGGTTACTTGCGGAACAGAGCCCTGAATGCCCTCCAGGGCGAGCTGCCCAGCAGAAGGCGCAATGGGGCTCCTGCACGGGACAGGTGGGCTGCCTGGCGCTACCCCGAGCATTCGTCTGAGCATACTGATTTCACTGGAAGGAAATTTACTCTTGCCATGCAAAGTGGCACCGGCCTTCTATCTCCAGGACAAGAAATAGACTCCTTCCATGTGAAAAAGGAAACAACTTCTCAAGATTTTAAACACAAGCCAAGCATCATCACACAAGACCGGAAGATGGCCGATGTGAACTCATATGAAACGCAATGTCTCCATGACATGCCGTGCTTCCGAATGCTGTTGCCCCAGCCAGCTCCTGAACGTTCTGAGTAGGAAACCACGCAGTATCTGCAGCCCCAAAGCAGCTGAGGCTGAAGCTTGTGCCAGCAATAAAGTGATCGTTTATGTTATTTTGGGGTCACATACTCTGCTTCATTCCACAAGAGATGTGAGGCAGCTTAGCAGGAGCCCACACAATTCAGCAGTGAAATGCAAACAAGAATTTCACGAATTCCATTAGAACGAGAAGTGTTTGGTTGGGTTTGAGCCACCGGTGGGTGCGTACAGATCTCGTGCTGCCTGAGATGCTCATAGACATAGAAGAGGGGAAACTGGTCAGTGGAAGCTACTCTGCTGAGCAACACTTAGGCCCTTCCAGTGATGGGAAGGGTTCATGTCCTTCTCAGCACCGTCAATGGGGTTAACGTTGTGCAGCGACTTTGCTATTCGAACCTTGGGTTCAAAGCAGGCAGGAGGACTCTAATGTCCCCCTTACCCTTGGCTACACAGAAGAGCAGGGACAGGCCCCATTGCATGATCTGCACACAGGGGAAGGAAGAGAGAACCCCCCAGGTCCATGGAGCTGGGAGCTTGTACAAGGTTAAAATCGGTGGAAAGAGCAAGTGGGGTCCAGGTCGAAGAGGGGTGAGGGCAAGGGAGGCAGGTGCCCTCCTTGTCTCTGGTCCTGACCCCGGGCCCGGCCCCGGCCCGTGTAATTCCTGGGAGCAAGAGCATCTGGGGGTCTGACCCTTCTCAGAAGACAGAACTCTGTGACAGTCCTCTCAGAGGCCAGTCCTTCCCCTGCATTTGTCCCTTTTATCTAAATGATTCTCAACACAAGCAGAAAATGGCCATGAGAACCCTCCCCTGGGGGGTACATCAGAACACTCAGGAGAGTTCTTCAAATGGCACCTGCCATCACTACCGCCACATGCCTGACCCCATGGCGGCAAGAGCCAGGCATTCTTTGAACCCCCACTGGAACTTTCTGGGAAACGCTTGACAGTGTGCCCCACCCCTGACCTTGGAGTAACATTGGCAGAGGGCGGATGTGAGAACCTGCCATCTAGACAACTCCTGAGCCAAACTGCCCAAAGGACGCTGGCGTCTCCAACAACGGACCTGCTAAGTGCCGGGCACTGCAGCAGCATCCCAAGTTCACAGAGACTCCCCACCCTTCTAACTGGGAAGAAAAGACAAGACATACACGTGAACATACAACAGTCATTAACAAACGACAAGATATGTTTGCTAAGTCGTGGCCGGAAAATGGTACAGATCAGGGTCGCAGATGCGGGTACCCACAGGGACCAAGGAGGCCCCTGAGGTGCTGAGTCAGGCTAGGGGCAAGGGGTCCACCGAAAGGTAGTCCCCTGCCCCCCCACTCCTCAGTGCCCAAAGACCTGTGTCGCCAGACTTTCGTGACTTTCAAGAGAAGCCAGAAATCAGATTGTTATGTGAAGGCGTCTGGTGTTTAAATGATGGCAAAATTTTTTGAAAAATGAGATATAGCTGTTTGCGACTTCTGGCGCAGAACACAGACACTAGGGCGACTCGGGAGACAGTGTTTGCTGTTGGCTTCAAGGAGGGGAGCTGTGGGTTCTGAATGAAACAAACCAGGAAGAAGGGCTGAGAAAAGACCAGGGATCTTGAGTCTCAGAATTTACACTTGATTCCATAGCTCTTACCCAAGGTGACGAGGGCCCAGAGAAGGTAGGACGGTGTGGGTGGAGCAGAAGGCCCAGCAGAGGGCAGAAGGGACAGACCCCAGCTACAGGGTATGGGGAAGGAGGAAGGACAAGAAGCCTCCAAGGTCAAGCCTGGATGGTTTGGAGGGAGGTGGCGTCCAGGAGACATGGAGGAAGGAGAAAAGGGCAGCTGGTTTTGGGGTAAGGGCGGCTTACTTTCTGGGATGCGTGGAGTTTCAGGGGACAGCTGGAGGAGTCTCTGAGGGAACCAGCAGTGAGGTGGTTGTGAGGGTGAAGACACGGGTGACATGGGGGCTGGCGCCAGGAGGGGGCTCTGGGGAGTGCACAGCCCTACCGATGAAAGACAATCAGGTGCAATGAGGGGCACACATTCCATCAAGGAAGAGACAGCCCAAGGGACATCAGATGCCAGGATCCGACAATTAAGAGCCTCTGGTCCACTGGGAACTGCAGTATTTTTTTTACTCTTAATAGAAGCGTGACTGGGAGCAGAAGTGAGACTGCACAGTGTGAAGGGGGGGCCGGCGGAAACAAGTCATTCAGAGAGCCTACGAGAACAGAGGAGGATGAGACTAACAGGACACCATGCTGCAGATAGGCAGGTACCAAGTCCGGTCAGCTGCCACCGTGCATGTGAGATAGGGGTGCACAGGGGCGTGGCAGCTGTGGGGTCAAGGTTTTTTTTTTTTTTTCCTACTGTAAGGATGCTCTGAGTCTTTCTGAAAACAGAAGAAAAAGGAAGAGGAAGACAGGAACTAAGACAACAGGGAGATGGGAGGACAGGCAAGAGGTGGAAGGGATTGAATCCCAAGGCTTGGCAACCTTGGAGAGAAAGATGGATCACATTTCCTTTGCTGGGTTTCTGCTCCCGCACACCTGCTTCTTGTTCCCTCCTCAGCCTCCTCCCTGCCCTGTCACTTGCTGACATACTTCTCTACGGAAAATAGCCTTGGGAAAAACATAGTTAAAAAAAAATAACTCGGGGAAAATATAGTTAAAAAAAAAAAAAGTCCACAGGGTACTTGGGTGGCTTATTCGGTTAAGCATCTGCCTTTGGCTTAGGTTTTGATCTCAGGGTCCTGGGATCGAGCCCCGCATCGGGCTCTCTGCTCCGCGGGGAGCCTGCTTCTCTTTCTCCCTCTGCCCCTCACCCCTCTCGTGCTCTCTCTCTCAAATAAATCAATAAAATCTTAAAAAAAAAAAAAAGTCCTGCTCACGAAACCCAATCTTCTCTCTTCTTTTATGCTTGTTAGTCAGCTCCAAACCAGACTTTAATTCATTCAAAGGCTAAGATGATGATGGTTCCTATTTTGTCCTACACATGGCCAGGCACACGGTATGTATCCCACAGACACACGCTCTTGGCACTTGGAACTTGCCCGGCAGGAGCCTGCCCCCTGCAAGGCTGAATGCTGGCCACAGCTTCACTCCTTTGCACTGTGACTCGACCTCGTCATCCACCAACAAGGAGATTAGATCACTTAGGAAAGCGAAGGCAGCTCATCCTAGGAAGAGTCAATCAGACGCATTTACTCAAGATGGCCGAAGATCTGCCTATGCAGGTGGGTCAAGATAGAGAATTTTCTAATTCTATCATCCAAAACCTTTCAGGCACAAAGCCAGAAGCTGTTGGGACCTCCTCAAACTGAGAGAAGTGACATTCTTGAGGATGCCAGTGTGTGTGTACACCCCCAACACACACATTCCACACACACACCTGCCGACTCGCATTCCAGATCACGGAGTCGCCACACTCAGCACCTGGCTTGATCCTCTTCAGCTCAAGACCAAAGGTTCTGCAGGGAGAAACCTAAGCTCCCAATGTGGGGTCTACAGAAGCTAAAGAGTACGATAGGGCCAAAGAAGACAGAGCAACGTCTGCCTCAACTGTGTTTGCTGATCTCTGCTGGGAGATGCTCTGACAGCAAATCAGAGAATTGGGAGTCAAAAGCTTTAATGTGCAGGTAAAACTAAGCCTCAGGAGAAAGCTCAGTGCACTCACGACTTGTGGGTGAAGTTGGCTGAGAGCCTGAGTACGGTGGGCAGAGTGTGAGTGCTAGGAACCAGAGCCTCGTAGGACCGCAAGGAAGAGGGGGAAGGAGTGGTCATGGCCTTATGATTCAGTCATGCCGACGAGGGGCTAGCAAGCATTGCCTTCTAAAATTCCTTTTCGAAGGTCCACAATATTCTCCCCAGAATGTATGCTCTTGGAATCACAGGGTCAGAATTAAACCCAAGGGACCGAGTAACTGACTTGGAAGAAGAGAAGACAGGAAGACACGTACAGGCACCAGCCCCCCTCGCCCCGCACCACCAAGGGTCCAGCTTCCTCTTCAACTGAAGATGTCAGAAGAGCTGCGAATGTCCCATTAGTAGGTTAATTTGGGTTTGGAAGAAATTAGAGAATGTGGCAAGGAAGATGAAATTACGCTGGGAGATAGTAGTCTCCTAGGCAGAGAGGCGTTATCCAGAGGAGATGCATGCAAAGGAGTCAGGGGGTAAGAAGAACAGAGGCGGAAGTGGCAGAGGCTTAGGAAAAGGGGCATCAGCCAGCACGCAGGTTACATTACCTTGATGGGCTCGCATTTCGGGAAGGGCCTTTTCTAAGACTGCTAATGCTTTTCTATGGTAATCTGCTTGGGCTTCTAATAACTGAGAACAGACCCACATTCAAAAACAAAAGTAACGTTAGCATCAGATGGACACACACACAATGGCTGAGCAAAACCAAAAATGAAATCTTTTGCAAAAAAAGCTAAAACAACTCAATTTTTACAATGCTTTCATATTTTGGCAAGGCGAGGGGCTTACCGTAACAAAGAATTTGCCATACTCCCCTTCTTTGGCCATAAAGTTGTACATATCTGCTGCAAGTTGATCCTGGTGAGTGGAAGAGAAAACAGGTCACTGAAGAAGATGGAATCTGAGAATTAATATCCATGGGCTCTTAGAGCAAAATGTCACAGAAAGAGCCACGGATTAAATGTCCATCAACTCGTGGGGCGCCTGGGTGGTTCAGTCGGTAAAGCGGCTGCCTTCAGCTCAGGTCATGATCCCGGGTCCTGGGATCGAGTCCCACATTGGGCTCCCTGCTCAGCAGGGAGTCTGCTTCTCCCTCTGCCTCTGCCCCTCCCCCATTTCATGCATGTGCACTCTCATTCTCTCTCAAAAAAAATAAAATCTTAAAAAAAATAAATGTCCATCAACTGGGATGACAAAAAAAAATAAATAAGGAAGGTTATTAGGGGAACGATGAGGAGGATATCCAAGATATATGGGTAATATTCCTTATCAAGAAGTGACGTATAGAGCATTACTTATGCTATGTTACCATCGGTGTAAAAATAGGGGAGAAAGAAATATTTTATTTTTACTGCCACATGTGTATCAAAATATATAAATAAAAACTTGAAAAATAAATTTAAAAAAAAGGAAGAGAAAAGGCCTGGCATAAGTGGAGCTCAGTAGTGTATGGAAAGACTAGAGTACTTGTGTTTTGCATTGGCTCTGGCACTGGGAAAGTAAAAACATTTCCCTGGATTTTACAAACACAGATCTGCCTTCATGAGGCTCTGAAGTTTGATGGCCTTGAGGGGCGCCTGGGTGGCTCAGTTGGTTAAGTGTCTGACTTCGGCTCAGGTCATGATCTCAGGGTCTCGGATTTGAGCCCCACATTGAGCTACCAGCTCAGTGGGGAGTCTGCTTCTCCCTCTCTCTCTGCCCCTCCTCCCTGCTCATTCTCTCTCCCTCTCTCTCTCTCTCAAATAAATAAATAAAAATCTTAAAAAAAAATGGCCTCAAACTGGTAATACTCTCTGGGGAGAATCACTCCCAATACCTAAGAGTCCCATAGACAAAGTCTCTCTTAAAATGAGCTCACAATACAAAATTGCAAAACATATGATACAAAATTGCAAAACACAGTAGGCAACGATCGATCATGAAGCAAACTCCCACCACTCTCACAGAGGAAACAGAATTACCAGACTGTTACTATAAGTATATATAAAATGATTAAATATTAAAAAAGAAATAGGCACTAGGAAAACAATAATGCACTATCAACAAAGGCTAACTTGGAAGAATTAGAACTGAAATATACAGTAAATGAAATTCAAACCTCGATGTTAGTTATGTAGTAGATGAGACCTAACTAAAGAGAAAATCAGGGAAAAAGAACGTAGATCCCTGGGAATTACCCAAAAGTTAGCCTAAAGAAAGAGACAGAAACTATTTTCACAAGTTTTCACCATCTGAAGATTTTTTTTTTTTATTTGACAGAGACACAGTGAGAGAGGGAACACAAGCAGGGGGAGTGGGAGAGGGAGAAGCAGGCCTCCCGAGGAGCAGGGAGCCCGACGCGGGGCTCCATCCCAAGACCCTGGGATCATGACCTGAGCCAAAGGCAGATGCTTAACGACTGAGCCACCCCAGGCACCCAGGTTTCACCATTTGAAATGAGAAGCTATGGCATGGAAGTTGAGAGAAGACACATCAGCCAGTTCAGACTCCTAAGGCCTCTGCCAAATTTATGTCTGATGAGTAGCCGATAGCGGAGATCCAGGTTAGACTGGATCTAAGGAAAGCTATGTAAATGACACTAGTAAAGTTACGACTCTTCTGAACAGGAATAAGCCGCTATGAAACTGATCAGAAGCATTTATCTGATATCATTTTTTTAAATACAAAGGCTATGTATGGCATGACTTTGTGAGTTCAGTTTTAATTCCTACCCACTATACACTATATTATTTTAAACAAGTCATTTTACTGCAGTTAACTGATCTTCAAGTTCACTAACTTGTTTTTTTTTTTTTAAGATTTTATTTATTTATTTGAGAGAGAGAGAATGAGAGACAGAGAGCACGAGAGGGAAGAGGGTCAGAGGGAGAAGCAGACTCCCTGCTGAGCAGGAAGCCCGACGTGGGACTCGATCCCGGGACTCCAGGATCATGACCTGAGCCGAAGGCAGTCACTTAACCAACTGAGCCACCCAGGCGCCCTCTACTTGAATTTTTTTTAAAGGATGTTTTATTCTGATGATAAAGTAATGCAGGGTCTTAGAAAATAGAGAAAGAAGAAGAAACTAAAACCCACGTTTCCTATCATTCAGAGTATTCTGATAGGACTTGTGTAAAACGCTAAATAATCTGCAGTATTTGGCCTTTCATCTGTCATTTGCAGGAACCAGACTGATGCAACCCACATATTTATCAGGTAAGTCTTATACCTTGCACAGTTCTACTTTATTTCCAGCTTCATCCATCTCTTCCTTTAGGGTATCTATTTTTGATGGAAGCCCCTGGAAGTTGGTTCCTGAAGATTTGTGAGCCTGGTTCCACCTGCAAAACATGGGGACAACCAGCATCTGAGAACCAGCTGCACATTCTCAACCTTGTAGAGTCAAGGCCCTCAGGGAGACAGACTCTTTCTCCAGAACAGATTCTACCTGGGATAGGCTGCATACCTGGGATGTCAGCCTCCCCTGAGTTTATCCTCCAGGAATGGAAGCGAGCAAAAGGAGCCAGGAGCTCCCCACCATGCCAGGACTCTCGCTCTGAGAGTCTACCACATCTTTTCTCACACACGCCCCACTGCTGGAAATCATGCCGTGAAACCCCTTTCCCGTAGTGTCCAATCGTGGTACCCTTGCCATGAAACACCCCTGCGCTTTTCTGCTTTGGCCTGGAATGTCCCTGTGCCACTGGGAGTCAGTCCCACTCGGGTTCCTATGACTCTTCCTGCTACCAGCCTCATCCGAGATTACTTCCAGCGAGTGAAACCTAGAACTTCGGTCAAGCAGCTAGCAATCCATAGCTAGGAAAGCGCTTGTAGAATTAAAAACAGTTGTTACAATTAATATTCTAAAGACCAAATTTATAGCAAATCTGAAGCCTCATGTGGAATATTTACATTCCCTTTACAGTATGTCAGAAGGACTGAAAAAAAGGTTATACATAGCAAGAGTAGGGGAGTACAGGGGGGGATAATAATCTAAAACAATTTCTGTGTGCTTTGACCTTTTCTTTGAGTATGGATTATGTCTGCTATTCTGGAAAGTTCCAGCAATGTAAATGTAAACATGGATATTGCAGAGATGAAAACCCATGCTAGCAACTCATCAAGCTTCCCAGCTGCTGCACTGCCTCCCCGACCCCCCCACCCCACCGCCAAACGGTATGCTCTGACTTCTCTCCAGTTCCTGAGGTGAGGCACTCCTCCAAAGCGGGGCTTCGGCGAGTCTGCCAAGGCTAAGCTTGGCGATGCTATGTAGTGTGGACAGAGCATGGACTTCGGAGTCGGACATGCTCGGGTTTAAAGCCTGGCTCTCCCGTCACTAGCTGTGTGACTTTGGGCAATGACTCAAGCTCTCTGTGCCTTAGTAATCTCATCTGTAGAACGAAGATAACAAACACGGTCTGCCTTGCAGAATCATCATAAGGAATCAGAGAGAGAACAAATATATATATATATGCATGCGTATGTGTGTGCAGATAATATCTGCCATATAATGGATTCCTACTTAGAAAATAAGCAGTAATTAGTCATTAGCTGTGATCAGCTTCCTCCAGGGAAGAGCCACAGGAATAAGAAAAGAAGAAATATTCCACTGTTTGTTTCTCTAATACCTGCTTTGATTGGTTAAATGAACAAGACCATGAATGCAGATCAAGAATCCGTGTTGAAATCCCCTCCAGGATACATGTACTGTAGATGTAAAATTTCTGGCAGATAAGCATCTATAATGTCACTCAACCAACTCCAGTGAGGGAGCATTCTCGGCTTCATTTAATTAACCATTAGATCACGCTTCCTTATCTGGAGCAAAAAAAAAAATCGACCTCAGGGTGGCCTCTACTCCTGGTCCTGACCCGGAGGATTCTAATCACAGGTGTACACGTGACGAGGAGACAAGACAGTGGACTTTAAGACAGGCTCCTAGCCTAGACATTTATCATCTTGGAAGCATGAAGCAAGTCATGTGGGTAACTCTGTGCAGGTTCCTCCCTGATCTATAAAAGAAGTCTCTTCTCAGGAGGAAGGGGTGTTACCTAACCCACAGACCCCTGTTCCCTCTCCAATCTTCACCGAGGGGCCTCTTCACTTAGTACCTAGCATGGAGTCTGACACAGTAAGCACCCAACTGCGATCTGTCAAAAATATGAATGAGCAAATGAATAGAAACGAATGGAGGAATCAAACAAGCTGAGGTCAATGCCTCGCACGTGGCACGCGGCAAGTGTATGGTCAGTGGTGGCAATTATTTTTGCCATGTAGCTAATTCCTAGATGTACCGTTTATGATCTCAACATTTCTTAAATCAGGACATGTCTTAACAAGGGATTTGTACATTGAATGGAGGGGTGTTTCTCCCCCGCGACCAAAAGTAGGTATTAAATCAGCGGTGCATTGATACTCAGTGGTATCTTAGAAACGAGGAAAGGCTGCATTGTAGAATTGCTACTGACGTTCTAAATCTGCAATAAAAAACACGTGGCAGGAGAAGCTCAGGAAATGATGGCTGTCTCTCCATATATTTGCCAAAGAGAAATCATCATATCCATTTCACAGGACTGCAATGAGAACAAACTGACAAAATCAATAAGTCACAGAGATGAAGAGCTCAGCATAGGCAATACGGCCAATAATATGTTAATAACACTGTACGGGGACAGACGGTGACCACACTTATTGTGATGAGCACTGAGCAACGTACAGAACTGTCGAATCAATGTTGTGCACCTGAAATTAATACAACATTGTGTGCCAATTATTCTTCAATAATTAAAAAAAAAAACCAGAGAGCTAACAACAAAGCCACCTTTTTTTTTTTTTTAATAAAGTTTTATTGGAAGACAGCCACACTTTCATCTACTTATGGTCCAGGGCTGTTCCTATGCTGCATCAGCAGAGTTGAATGGCTGTGACAGGGACCACCTGGGTTGCGATGCTGAAAATATTACTATCTGGCCCTTTACAGAAAGTTTAGCAACGTTGTGATAAAGTCTGAGAAAGGACGGGGCCAGGGCAGCTGCCTCCATATTCCCCACTCTCATCCGAGGAGAAAGCCACGTAAGTCACTGATACAAATGCCCTTGGGGACAGAGCTAGGCTGGAGTCCTGCCATGAGGCTCTGCAGACCGTCATCAGGCATCAGCCCGCAAGTCAGCAGCCCTCTGGGATGGTTACTTAGTTTCATGGGGGTTTCTCCCTCTTGAGCACAGCATTCGATTATGAAAGTATCATAACCACAGGATGTCTGGACGTGGCAGGACCCTCAGAACTGCTAAGATCAGAGACCTATTTATTCCTATGGTCCCCTATTCTAGCAACAAACACTCAGAACTATCTGCCACTGACCCCTTTCCCCTTAAAAAACTTACTTAGGTTTCTTTCTTTACCTTTTTTTTTTTTCTGCCTCCCTTTACTGCTGGTTCACTAAGAACAGGATGTTCTAACATCATCCCTATTGCCACGCTTGGGAGAATGAGCCCTAAAAAGCAGGTGTAAGTGGGCGTGACTTGGTCTATGGGTGGAGTGCATGAATCTGGAAACCTGCAACTTGTCCACGGAGGGGCCTTTCTCTCCTCTGCGTTGGGGACAAGGACGGTTGCTGGGGGAGGGACAATACTGCATTATTGGTTATTTTTGCAGCTCTACCTTACCTGGCTCTGACCGAATCCCAGTCTAACACCAATTTAGCCAGCTGTTTCCTCTGCTTCTGGATGTTGGGGATCTCCATCTACAAAGAACATACCATATATCCAACGGGATAAGCTTTGGGGTTTTAAACTTGACATTCGAAAGGGCAACATTTATTCACATTTTTCCCCCCTTAGGCATAGGATCTTGTACCCTCAACTTATTCCCCTTATTTCCAAAAAGAAGCTACGTCAAAGCCACTGGTTACTGTTAAACTTGTGGACATAAGCAAACCATTCACCACACAGCCCACACTACTCGTGGCTCTTCTGTGCCATCCGGCAAAAGCACCCACCTCTGCTATGCTGCACAGAGGCTCCACAATCTCTCTCTCAACAAAGACTTCATGCTGAGTAAGTTCTAGAGCCAGCTGATTCTCGGCATCGCCACACGTCTCCAGCAGCTTCCTTTAAAAACACAAGACACCCCACAACAAGCATATGATCATTAAATCAGGTGCCTCATTACCATACTGGGCCAGTTCTGCTCTCTACATGATGGAAACACATTAGGGGGCCGCACAGTAGAACCTCAAAAATGTTGTAAGTTTTGGGCATCACCGAAAATGTGAGTCCACAGACTTATGCTTTAAAATGAAAAAGACTGTTCATGTGCGTTACGAAATGTGTCTTATGCCTCTGTTAAATTGATAACTATCTTGCTAGGTTAATGTTTCATCTGTTGTACAAAATAGTAAATTTATATAGCCAAATAATCTGTTTTTTATTTTTTTTTAAAGCTTTTATTTATTTGAGAGAGAGAGCACGAGAGAGAGAGAGGGAACACAAGCGGGGGGGAGGGCAGAAGGAGAGGGAGAAGCAGACTCCCTGCTGAGCACGGAGCCCAACATGGGGCTCAAGCCCAGGACCCTGGGATCAGGACCTGAGCCGAAGGCAGACACTTAACCGACTGAGACACTGAGGTGCCCCTAGGAAGTGACTCTTAAAGACCGGAAGGGGCTGGTCAGAGTTTGTAAACCTGAGTCAACAGCTGGAACAGGGAAGGGGTTTGTTCTTTACACCCAAGCTCAGGGGAATAAAAACTGACCCTACCAATGACTTTTGCTCGCAGCCCTTTCAACCCATCTCTAGTCTTGCTCCTACTAAATGGAAGATTCTCTACCATCCCAATGGCCCAGACCCCACTTTTTCCCCCACAGAGACTGTGTTGTTCTCCCAGTGGATGAGCCACGCCATCACGCTCACGGTCCCTCTGTCACACAGACAGCTGCCACACACCTCGTCCGCCCACCCACTCCCACTGACCCGCAGGGCACAGGGCTCTCTCTCTAAAAGCAGCTGACTCTTACCCCAGCAGAGACTCTTCCAGTTGAGTCGATGCTTCTTGCATGTTCTGAGCGAGAGCGGTCAGAGGGAGTTTTTTCTGGAAGGCAGAAGACAGTGTGTTGATTTCACTATTATTGACACCTGCATTCTCGATGACCTGCTTCAGGTCACCCTTCAGGGATTTCTCCTCCAGGCAAACCTCACAGGTAAGAGACAGCCTGTCTGGGTTCAGATTCTGGTCTCGCAGGTAGAAGCTATGGGACCTCTGTATCTGTGTCCTCATGCCTGGATGATACAGAGGCACGGTAATAGCACAGGTGTCCTAGGGCTGCCCGTCTACGGGGATATTCAATGTCAAGTGCCCAGCACGTGGTAAGTGCTCATTAAGTGCTGGCTGCTAGTATTATTGTTGTGGTTGCTGTTAGCTGTTATTTTTAATTAATCAAGTGCATGCTGTGTCCCAGACACTGGGAACAGAAGACACAGACTTTGCTCTCTGATGATCTTAACAAATAAGTGCAATAAAATGCTCAATTTCAAAAACTTTTGCTAGAATACTCTTTTTTTGAGATTTATTTATTTTGAGAGAGAGAGAGAGTGGGGGGAGGGGCCAGAGGAAAGGGAGAGAAAGTCTTAAGCAGACTCATGCTGAGCCTGACACAAGGCTCAATCTCATGACCTTGAGATAACGACCTGAGCCAAAACCAAGAGTAGGTCATTTAACCAACTCTGCCACCCAGGCGCTCCTAGACTACTCATTCTTAAACTGGCTCTTAATTTGGCTGTAATCATAACGATATAGCTTCAGTTAAGTATCTAAAAGTATCTGGCTAAATATCTAAAAAAGTTTTTTTAAGGTATTTAAGCCCAAAGCCATGCATTTTCCTATCAGAGATTTGTTGTTCAGCTGGACATGACCATAAGGATCATCTGATTAATGTTCTACTTGTCCAGTCAAGGGACCTGAAGCCCAGGGAGGTCAGGTGGACTGGCCGGGCACCCCAGTGAGGGGCAGCAGAGCCAGACCTCCGTGCCCACGGCCTGAGCCTCAGGTCAGCACCTTTCCACCACTGGCTGATGGCTCATCTCAGAATACGGGTAGAAGGGGCCTGGAAAGTACCAGGGATTGGCGATAACACACAATCTGTTAACCAAAAAATGGGTTCAGTGCTGCAGTGCTCCACGTGGTTTTGACTCCCCAGTAGAAAGGGCCCTCGTGGCAAAGACGCAGGGTACATCCTGCTGTGGCATTGTGAAGCCTTGACCTCTCGCACGTCACCTGCCTTTCCTGCTTTCAGAGGGCTCCATGCAATACAACTTGCACCGCCTTTGCTTGCATTGTAGAGAATATCTCCGGAAGGCTATACAAGAAACTACCAGCACTGGTCATTCCAGAGAAGGCAGCAGGACGCCTGGGGAACAGGACCGGGAGAGACCTCGCTTTATGTTCTTCTGTATGTACTGGATTTTTACCATGTAAATAGGCAGCCTATTCGAAACAGTATATTGAAATGCAAAGATAAATAACAACAACTATATTTACCCATCTCTTGTCTTCTCAAGTTGTTTTCAAATAAGTAAATAACAGGCTTCACCTGCCCCACCTGCCTCTCAGTTTCTACACTTCCAGACCAGGGAGAGAGGAGAAAGCGGGCAGCATGCCTTGATCATAGTGAGGGTAATTCATTCATTTTTGTAAGGCTGCCTGCCTTTTTTTTTTTTTAAGATTTATTTATCTTATTTTAGAGAGAGTGAGCGCATGAGCAGGGGTGGGGAGGGGCAGAGGGAGAGGGAGAGAGAATCCCAAGCAGACTCTGCTGAGGGCAGAACACAACGTGGGGCCCAATCTCACGACCCTGAGACCATGACCTGAGCCAAAACCAAGAGCTGGACGCTCAGCCGACTGTGCTGGCCAGGCACCCCAGTAATGCTGCCTTTCAGAGGGAATTTAAATCTAGGATAAATGTAATAATCAGGAGAAATACACTTTGTGCAACTCTGGAGCTCTGGACAAAAAGAAATCATAAAAGAGGAGTCTCCATTGCAAGTATCATTCAAGCTCCCAGCTATAAACAGCCTTTTGGTTTCCAGGCTCTGACCCCAAAGCCACAACAATCCTGTTTCCTTATGTATACAAATAAGGATATTCCGCTTATTTAACCCTGTGCTCCTTGATGAAGATGCTATCTACCGCCGCCATGCTCCTCCACGAACACGGCTAAGCACTTCCTAGGCACGGACAGCTTTTTTTATCACCAGGGAGTCATTTAAAAAGTTCTAACGTCATAATTTATAAAATGCGTGCCAACTGCACAAAAACCAGGCACTCCAGGTCTCACATGACACACGACAGAAGCTCTGCCGTGCCCATGTCTTGGGCTGAGAAGACACCCCCCCCCAAGTCTTGCCTCTGCACACGCATGGGAGCCTCTTGTGGGGTCTTTGGGGGCTCCTCCTGTGTATGCTGGAGCCCTAGAGGCTGCCGCCATTTTCTCCTCATTGTACGACCTCTGTGGTCGCCTATCTCCTATCGTTTCTATGGTGACTGCCCCTCCTATGTGCACAGTGTAGACAGCCTCAGAGTTCTGTCTTTGGCTCTTCCGTTCCAGGTTGGAAAAGCAAGCCCCAGGCATTAGGTTTTAGAAATGAGGGCCAGGCACCTTTGCCCCCGCTGCCTAGAATATGCCCATCACCTGCCGCTCATTGCCCTCCTTTATGGCTGGACCACCACCTCCTCCAGGCAGCCTCACCTGACTACCTCTCTCCTCCCGTGATGCCCATTCTTGGTCCTCCCATGATACCCTGTGCACACTTTGTTACGCATGTCATTTTATAATGATCCCTTTGTGTGTCTCTCTCCCCAACCGGCTGTGAGCACCTTTAAGGTGGAGACTATCTCTTCTTCATTTTCTATCTCTAGCACTTGTACATAGTAGGTGTTTGATCAATACTTGTTTAATTTGTTTTTAAGGAGTATGTGGGACACCTAGGTTGTATCTTCCATCAGTCAGAGGGAGCGACCAGATATAACAACATGAGGGACAAAGGCACACAGAGGAAGCGGGAGACACCGGGACTGTCCACGGAAATGGGGTCAGATTATGAAGGGCTTGTCATGCTGAAGAGCTTGGACTCTAATCCCGCCAATGGGAAGCAGCTAGTGCCCCTCGAAGAGGCACCACGGGCATCAGGGGCCACTTCCGGTGTGAAACTATCCCTCCAGGCACCACAGAATGCTCAGCATCTCGGTCCCCTCCGTCCAAAAGCCAGTAGCGTCCCCCAGGTCCTATGGCAACCCAAAATGTCTCCACATATTTCCAAATCTCCCCATGGGTGTAATTCTGGTCCCTCTGGAGAACCACGAAGCTAAGACTTTTTTTCAGGCAGGAGGATGAGAGTATTGATGTGTATTTCAGAGCGTTCTGGTGATCTGGCTGGAGACGTGCTGGAAAAAAAGGGAACCAGAGACCGGAGCTGGAGCTCAGGAGGTGCCCACACCATCCAGGCGAGAGGTAATCAGGTTCTGCTTTAAGGTGAAGGTGGCAGAGATGGAGCAGAGGGGAGGAAGTCCAAAGATATTCCCAATCACAGGACTTGCTACTCAAGCAGCTGTGGGAGGGGTGAGGACGAAATGAAAGGGAACGTAAGGTAACCCTACAGTTTCTGGCTTGCATAATAGGGTGGGTGGAACTTAAGAGTCAATACAGAAGGAAGAACTAGTTACGCACACTAAAATAGACATCTAGGCAAGGAAGTGTTTTTGCTTGGTTGAAATGGTTTAGATGTCCCTGGCATAAACACATCAGCCAGAAGCCATGAGAACAGAGGAGGTGGCCCAAGGAATGCGGCTGGGGGACTAAGGAGGACAGAGCCTTAGGGCACCATGTGAAAAGGGTAGGTAGAACAGAAGCCGTGGCAAGAGAAGTAGAGGAGCCGTGGGGACAGCACCAGGGGACTGGGTCTGGTTCTGCGGGACCGGACCTGCAGCAGGCATTCCTGCCATCGTGGGTGCATGCAAAGTTCCACTCTTTGGTCTCTACCTAGGGCGGCCAACTAAGTATTGCACAAGAGAGGAATAACCCTGTTGTCTAGACGTCCCATAAATGTCTGTAAGGAAACATGAAAGAAGGGCGACACAGATCATCTGCATGCCGGTTCTTCCTTGTGAGACATCCGGTGACAGACAAAACACTATGGCAAATCATAGCTGCCCCTGAAACTATCTCCTTAATGGTACGTGGGCTTCCAAGGGTTAGCATGTGCTCCTGAGCTAGGATCTCGGAAACCCAAGAATGGGACGGCCCCATGAGCACTGCTGCTGGTGGCACAGGAGTCGGATGCTTTGGCCAAAGGGACACATTCGATGGTTCTCCTGGAGTTCATCCCTCTTCCTCTCTATGACAGCATCCTGATTTCTCTTAGGGATCCACCCTGGTCTCAGTAAAGCCCGTGAGCCGTAGGTAGCTCCACAGCCCACGTTCTAAGGCTGGGCCCTGATTAGCTTAACCAACCAGCACATCCCACCTCCTCACCAAGCTCGCCCCTGCCCACGGTGATCAGGGTGGAATGGGAATGTTCCGGAATGGGAAATATGGCTCAGGACGGACCAACGCAATGGAAGGTGGTTTCTACCTGCCAAGGACTTGGAAAAAGAAGATTTCCCACTCCATTAAGAAAACTACTGTAAGGCACACTTTCTATTCCTGCTGAACACGCACAAGGAAGCAAGTAGCCCATGGAAGCTGCTGGTAGCCAACCCGTGACCATGAGAGGAGCCTATTTAGGGATAAAGCAGACACTGAAGAAGGCAGAAGGGACAGAAGAAAAGAAAGTGGGGTTTGGTTACACCACTGAAATGCTAGCCCAAGCTTCACCTCAAGTCCACCCCAGCTTCTGGACATTTCAGTTAGTAAGCCAATAAATTATGTCCATTTTCTAAGTCCATTTAAGACAGGCTTTCAGCTTTTTTGCCATCAAAGCATTCCTAACAGACATCTCCATTGTCTTACCAACGACAAATGGCTCATTGAGTCTTTAAAAGCACCTGGAGAAAATTCAGTGTGAGCAGGGCTTTCAGCTCAGCGATGTCTTAAGCACAAAAGAATGTTCTGGTCAGGCAGGCGTCACAAGAGTAAATGGCAATATAAGGTACAAATCTGCAGGCAACACTGCTGCATCTGCCTGAGAAAAACCGAGGGCCTGCAGGGTGCAAAGCCTCATCGAGACACATGAACAACAGCCCTGGGTCACACCCACTACTCACGTATCTCCTCTCGGCGTCCGTCCCATGCTGGCCCTGGAAACACGCCATCAGACGCTTGTGCGAATGGTGGCACACTGACCGGACCGTGTCCAGGCGCCGCTCGATCTGACAAAACAGAGACAAACGAGCCATTTGCAGGGGCTGAAGAACACACCCAGCCGCTTCGTTTGTGGCGCTGGCCCGTGGGCAGAAAAAGCACCCCGTGGTCTAAGTGTTTAGCTCTTGGATGTACGTGGAAATGGTCCTCATTCACTTACACCAGGAGTTCTCATTATTGACATTTGGGGCCAGATAATTCGGGGGGGGGGGCTGTCCTGTGTATTATGGTGTGTTTAGCCTCATCTCTGGCCTCTCCCTACTAGATGCCAGTAGCACCCCATTCCCTGAGGTGTGACAACCGAAGATGTTGCCACACATTGTCCAACATCCCCCCCAGAGGGCAAATGCAATAGCCCCTGGTGGAGAGCCTCGACCTCCCTTACACCGAGGGGTTTCCATCTCTCAAGGGCCAAGTCTGTGCACAGGGAGGGAGCAGAGTCTGGACTAAAACCTACTATCAGAAAGAGTGGTGGCAGCCTAGTTACACACCACAGTACCAGCAAAGCCCCGGCTCCAGCCTGCAGGAGTGCAAATGAACACCTCAGGCCCAGGCCCACTGCCAAGTGGAAAAAGCCACAGGGACGTTCAGAAGCGACCTCCTGCAGACGGCGACAGCGCCTTCCGCGCACAGGACATCAGGCTGAAGGATCAAAATCAATGTTCCACAATTTCCACTCAAGGTCAGTGTCTTCAGAATGATTCCTTATTGGGTTCAGGGTGGGTTGTTGGCTTTGTTTTTGTTTTCAATAAGCCTCTAAAGCAGAAGGGACAGCCAACAGTAAGAAACACTGACTTAGGGGACCCATGCATTATGATTTAGTTTCCCAAAATATTACTGCTGGGATATGGCTGTTTATGGCAAAGAGAGCTGCTTGTCAGGGAAGGAATGCCAAAAATGTGTATTCTGATGACTCATTAAGACCGAGTGCAGGCCCTTAGGGATGCTTTCTATTTTAAAGAAAAATCAACAAATTCAAAGCAGAATGCATTTTTACCCCACAACTTTTTACCCAATGATATGGTTCTGTGCTTCTTTCTTGAAGGTCCTCACTGCCCCAGCAGCTTTTCTTCAGAGCCAAGGCCCGACCACCAGGACCCTGATCTGGCAGGCATATAAGGAGCAGATGCCCCATCACCTCCCCCTACTCTTAATAATGACCGGATTTTAAAACACTGGAAAACTAATACACATTCTTTATTTGCCATGAAAACAGGTAAAATCAAAACCAAAACAACCCCCCCCCCCAACTCCATTTCATTTTGATTCTGATTTCTACTAGAAAATTGTCAAGTCCACAGGGATGGGGACCTTGGTCTCTTTTGTTCACTGATTTCTCCCGAATGCCCGGAACACTGTCTGGTTCACGAATGGAAGGTGCTCATTTAATATTTGTTGAAAGGACAAATATGTATCAAGTTCCCGTGCAGGTATTACAAAAACAACAGTAAATAAGTTGTGCTTCTCGCCCTCCCAGGACTCATAGCCTCCCAGGGAAACTCCACATGAGCAAAATGAACTTACTTATGAGCAAAAAACAGGCAAAATAGAGCCTCTTGAACTGATCTAAGAGGCAGGAGGACACAGAGCAAGTTAAGGGAAGTTTCACACCAGAAACAAACAAATCTCCATGGCTTATCCCTCCTGCTCTCTTGTTTAACCCATTAACTCCTGCTAATAACCCTAAGGGGTGGATATAGCCATTATCCTCATTTTAGTGAAGTGGAAACTGAGGCACTTGGGTTTAGGGTGGGTTCAGTAAATCCCTGAGGCCACAGAGCAAGTCAAGGGCAGACCTGGGTAGGGAGGCTCCAGACTCCATACTTTTACCCATTACTCTCCTTCTTTATAGCCAAAGAAGGGGAAAACATCTGTAGCAGTGATGGCAGATGTGGAGTAAGTATCTGTGTCATGAAATGAGGTGTTCCTAGAAACCGGCGAACTCTTGGGGCCCCAGTGGATGCTTGTCCCTCAAGCGCAGACAGTTGCCGCCTGCCTTCCACAGGAACTCTGCTGTCCTCAAACTGCCTGCGAGGCCCTCTGGCCGCATCTTGGGGCTTCAGGGATTCAATGAGATCGTGTCTCTTACTGGTGTGGGATGTGGGAGACAGAACACGGACGTGAAAACCCAGTCGAGTTAAAGGTTAACTAAGACCAAACAACATTGCTGGAAGTCTGAAAATGAAGTTGAAATACGTGGTAAAAGCCAGTGAGGAAATATTATTAAGAATATGATTGTCTAATACATCTAGGGGGAAAAAAAGCCTAAGCCTTAATAAAGACTTCTGGTCCTTTAAAAAAAAGGGGGCTCTTAAAATCTTGTACCTGCGGCTGGCTGTCATAATCAAGAGGTCTGTTCTGACACGGGGTGGTACAAGTAACATTCTTCTAAACTATGCTGGCTCCTTCTCTCCCTAGGGAGAGCCGGCGGGGGGGTCACCTGGGAGCGGATCTTTGGTCTTCAGGGGTCAAGTGCACACACCTGCTGTGGGTTATGGAAATGACACGAGCAACGAGGCCTCAGAGAAACCTCCGTGCAGGAGGGGCTCTGTCCTTCCCGGTGCGCTCTGGGGTGGGCGGGGACGCAGGGGGGCTGAGGTTGAGCGAAGGCATGTGTACAAAGGGTCCAGGCCTTCTGGGAGACACTCCCAGCCCCAAAGTTTGGGAAGCCTGTTGACAGAGAAGTGCAGTGGCCCTGGCTGAGGTCCCCACAGGAAACACCCCTCCCTACGGAGAGGAAAAGACATCCAGGTGGACGACAGGCCACCTCAGGGCCTCAGAGTGGTTCCACCAGATCTGGTCCCTGTCACCGAGACTCTAAGTCCCTGGGGACCCAGCTCAGCCCAGAACTGGAGAACAATAGCGTGAGAGGGAAGGAGAAGTGGAAACTCTAGGTTGGAGCCAGTGGGGCCCTCTGCTGCCACTGGCCGGGCCCGTGCCATCAGGGACGCCATCCCAGCAGTGAACGACAGTCCCTCCACCTGCCCGGGACCCATGACCAGACCGCAGTGCCAGTGGACCGGCCAGGCTAGACAGGCCCCTCCCCAGCCCCCACCCCAACACCTGGCACTTGAAAGAAGGACTAGCCCCATCTGAACTTCATAACATGACACCAAAGTTTCAGATCCCCTTTTTATCACCATACAACCCAACTGCTTTTCATTCCTGCTCAGAACCACGTTGATCAATTTTATTCTGTTTCAGAGAATACATACACACATCCACTTCAGTTCTCACCTATGAGGTTTGGTTTGGTTTGGTTTGGTTTGGTTTTCCTCTTTAAACAAAGCACTTGAAAAAGATTTTTATTTTGTTACCTGTAACAGATCTTCACTGAGGACTTCTGTTTTCTCGGCTCTGTGGGGGAGGGAATCAAAAGTTCAGAGTTAGGAATCCAGAAATGCAAAGCAACTCAGGAAATTCAATAATTCTCATCCCGGAGTTTAAAACAAAATGGGCAGGAATGAATGATAACGTGGGCAGAAACTCCACCGATGTTGACATCAGAGGGCTGCTTAAGCAAAACCAAAGAAAAACCAAAGTTTGCAGAGAACCAGTTGGTCCCTGACTTGGGCTATACAGAATCCCTGGCAGGAGGGTGGGAGGGGGGTAGTGTGCCGACGTAAAATGCCAGTTTCCGGGACTCATCACTATTCTAATTCAGCAGGTCCGGAGCAAGATCCTACTGCGTTCTGAAGAAGCCCCTCCTGCCCAGAATTCCATGGCCCCAGACCCACAGACCACCCTTTAAGAAAAGCCTGCTTAGAGAATCTTAAACTTCATTTCTTAAAATGATCATTTCTGAGTTGCATGGCCGCATTGAAACAGGTTTGTCACAAATGCAGGACACGATACATATTCAAGACAGTAACAACTGAGCATTCCCTCCTTCAGGTATCTCATCCTGCCCTTAATAAGAAACAAAGTATTTTCACAGCTTTCCCCCACCTATGCCTTCCAACCACCATTAACTACATTAACTCCGCAGACCTTTCCAGAAAGCCGACCTGCCGCCCAACAATCAGCGCAGGAGCCTTCCGAGCTGCCTGAGCCTCTGGTGCCAGATCACAGTACTTTGTTAAGAAGACTTTCTTCTGCAGTCCCAAAGGGCAGCATCGCTGCCATACATAAACCCAAAATGACGGCAACCGAGGTGCCATATTGGGACTTCCAGTTTAAACAGTGATTGAAGCCAAGTCAATGAACATCCCTAACCCAACTCCCATTGAAATGAACAAGGAAACTTTTTTAAAAAAAGATCTTATTTATTTATTTGAGAAAGAGAATGAGAGATAGAGAGAGCATGAGAGGGGGGAGGGTCAGAGGGAGAAGTAGACTCCCTGCTAAGCGGGAAGCCTGATGCGGGACTCGATCCTGGGACTCCAGGATCATGACCTGAGCCGAAGGCAGTCACTTAACCAACTGAGCCACCCAGGCGCCCTGAACAAGGAAACTTTTAAAGGGAAAAGGAAAAGTCTGTTTCAGCCTTGAACGTTGGGGGAGTTGGGGAAAGGGGAAGACCATCAATGAACCAGAATTTTGAAGCCTTTTAAATAAGATTTATTGCAGAATGGAAGGCTGCATGATCTTGCCCATGAACGAATCTAATGCAAGAGAAGGAAAAGCTGTTTGGCCAGAGAGTGGATGGGACCCCCTTAGGATGAGCTCAAAATACTGCTAAGCTCAGAGCAGTGCCAGCCAGCTGCCTGAGGTGCACACCTCCAGCCCACACTTGGGCGATGGCAGGTCAAGTAAAAGCTGGCCTTGTCACAAAGGATTCCAAGACCAGTTGTCACTGCAGTGTCCTTGTTAGCATAGAGATGCCAATGGCAATGGCTCACACACCAATTTCTGCAGGCAACCAGAACTCTGATACCTCCCAGGTCCACCGGAGCAGAGCCTGGAGATGAGTTCAGGGCCCCAGCTTTCAGAGGAGGCCAACTTTCAACTCACGAACAAGTTCTGCAAGCAGCGGGCCAAAATATGCCATCCCAGCCCTTGCTTGGCATGCGTGGTGCCAGGCATTGCGGAAGCGCCAAACTAAGTAGTCATGCCAGTTAGGGAAGTGGAGCAGGGCCCCAGCTGACTAGGAGCTCAAGCAACCAGCCTCATAAAGAACCCTGACGGCCAGCCTCGCAGGGACATACCTGGCATGAGACCTCCATAGCTTCACCGTGACTCCTGCTCACCGATAGCCTTGTCCCTCCTCTAGCAACATAGCACCGCTAGATTGTGTCACTTCGGCCTCACCTTCTCTGGCCAGGGCCCTGTATACCTGGGACAGAACTCTGAAATCTCTTCCTTCTGTAAGTATGAGTATACACAGATAAAAGTCCCCAAGGCCTACTGAAACATTCAGAGTTCAAAAGAAGAGATTCAGAGCCAATAAGTCCTTTGATGAGACAAAATTATTTTAAAAATATAACAGAAGAGAAAAACTTAATTTTTAAAATCCCAATGTGGGCCAATAGCAGGTATGAGAAAGTTACTAATAGCTGAGAACCAACTGTGTGCATCTTTTCCCAGCAACTTGTTCAGTGACCTCACACTGGTAATTTGAAATGAAAAATCAAATACAATACAAACAAATGCAAACAATACAAATTAGGGCTTTTTTTTCGGGGAGGGGGTCTGAACATTTATGAACACGGCACTGCAACAGCCATAAAGAAAATAAAGCAAATGTAAGAACAAATTAAGTATTAACTTCAGGAAAAAACAAAAAGTCCATTAGAAAGAGTCATAGTACACTACTATGCTTAGCTGCAAATAATTTATTGGATAATAATGTAAACATCAGACAGAAATATATCCAAAAATTGTAATATAAGTGTATTGGAAGGATAAGGGAGCAAAAGCAGAGAAAAAAGTCACACAAGTGCACGAAACCCTCATTCATCATGACAGGAAGCCAATAAGTAATAACTAAAACTTGATAACTTGAAGGATAGAAGTTTACATATTATCTATAAATGTAGATATGAGTGATAAACAAATTTGAAAATAGTTGCCTCTGGGGTTGGGGAATCGCACCTCGGAGAGTGGGCATAGTAGAGAACCCACTGTGAGAAATCTTTTACTATTACTTAACTTTTTCAACTACATGTATACATAGTTTCAAATTTTAAAAAACAAGTATGTTACATTTTTCAGTGACATGCTTGATATGGTTTCAAGTGATGCGTAACTTCAAGTGAAGCATAACTCTGACTTAAAACAATGGGTCCAACTGCCAATCTGCACAAAAGTATAACAGAACACATAACTCAGAGTATCCAGAATACAAAACAAATTTGTATAATTTACTGTCCTTCTTTCAAATTAACAACTAAACCCTTTGCTTTAAATTTACAGGTACTCTACCTAAAAAGCTATCTGGAGATGGAGATATATATGGAACATATTATATGAAAATGTTAACATATTGCTTAAAAATAAATTCAACCTATGTTTCCTGCCTTTGTGGACAATCTACATTACATTGATAAAATTAATTTTATTTTTTAAAGTTTTTTAAAGATTTATTTATTTGAGAGAGAGAGAGAGAGAGAGAGAGAGCATGAGCAGGGGGGGAAGGGCAGAGGGAGAGGGAGAAGCGGACTCCCCACTGAGCAGGGAGCCCCATGCAGGACTCGATCCCAAGACCCTGGGATCAGGACCTGAGTCAAAGGTAGACGCTTAACAGACTGAGCCACCCAGGCGCTCCGATAAAATTAATTTTAGAGAGAAATCTAATATATCTTTTTTTCAAAAGACTTGTTTATTTATTTGAGAGAGACAGCACACATGCACACATGCACATGCAGGGGGAGGGGCAGAGGGAGGAGAGCACCTCAAGCTGACTCCCCACTGGGCGCAGGGCTCCATCTCATGACCCTGAGATCATGACCTGAGCCAAATCAAGAGTTGATGTTTAACCAACTAAGCCATGCAGGCACCCCCACAATGTATCTTTTTAACCAGTTTTTAAAAATTCACCAAAATTATTAAAAATTACCTATTATCAGGAACAATTACTTCACTGAGCTTTACCAGCCCTACTGAGCTATAATTGACAAATAAAACTATATTTATATATGTTATATATATATTTAAAGTGTATAATGTGATAATTCAGTTTGTATATATATTGTGAAATGATTACCCTAATCAGGTTAATCACCTTCCACAGTTCCCTTTTTTCTAACAGTAGTTGTGAGAATGCTTAAGATCTACTCTCTTAGCAAATTTCAAGTATATAATATAGTATTATTATAATCCCCAGAGCCTAGATTTCCTTCTTTCTCAGGGCTCAATAATATTCTAGTGTGTGTGTGTGATGTATGTGTATATATATATCTATATGTATCACACTCACACTCCCCACATATTCTTTATCCATTCATCCATCAACCAACACTTAGGTTGTTTCCTTATCTTAGTTATTGTGAATAAGGCTGTAATGAATACAGGAGTTCAGATATTTTTGAGATACTGATTTCATTTTCTTCAGATATATATTCAGCAAGTGGGATTGCTAGATCATATGGTAGCTCTATTTTTTAATTTTCTGTGGAACCTCTATACTGTTTTCCATAATGACTATGTTCTCACCAAAGTATACATGGGTCCCAATTTCTCCATATTGTCACCAACATTTGCTATCTCTTGCCTCTTTCATGATAGCCATTCTTACAGGTGTGAGGTGATAACTCATTATGGTTTTGATTTGCATTTCCCTGATTATTAGTGATGTTGAGCACCTATTCATATACCTGTTGGCCACATGAACATCTTCTTTGGAAAAATGTCTAATTAGGTCTTTTGCCCATTTTTAAACCAGGTTATTCACTTTTTACCATTGAGTTGTATGAATTCATTATGTATTTTGGATATTAGCTCTGTATTTACAATTTGCAAATATTTTTTCCCATTCTGTATGTAGGTTGCTTTTTCATTTTGATTGCCTCTTTGCTGTGCAGAAGCTTTTTAGTTTGATGTAGATGACAGTGCCTTTGGGGTCATATACAAAAAATCACTGCCAAGATGGATGTCAAGGAAGTTCTTCCCTATATTTTCTTCTAAGAGATTTATGTTTCCAAGTATTACATTTAAGTCTTTAATCCATTTTGAGTTAAGTTTTTAGACTGGTACAAGGTAGGGGTCCGGTTTGCCTTCTTTTCCCAACACAATCCATTAAGAGACTGTCCTCTCCCCATTGTGCATTCTTGGTGCCCTTGCCAAAGATTAGATGACTATTTATATATGGATTTATTTCTGGGCTCTCAAATCTTCCATTGATTTATGTATTCTTTTATACCAATACCATACTGTTTTGATTACGACAGCTCTGTAACATACAGTGGACCCTTGAACAACACAGGAGTTAGATGTGTCGACCCCTGTACAGTCAAAAATCGGCATATAAATTTTAACTCCCCGAAAGCTTAACTACTGATAGCCCTACTGTTGACCAGAAGCCTCACTGATTAACATATTTTATGTCACCTGCATCATTCACTGTATTCTTAGAATAAATCAAGTTAGAGAAAAGAAAATGTTATTAAGCAACTTGTAAGAAAGAGAGAATACATTTACTGTACTGGACTGTAAAAAATCTGTATGTAAGCTATTCAAACCCATGTTGTTTGTTCAAGGGTCAAGTAGTTTGGAATCAGGAAGTGTGATGGCTCCAGCCTCGTTCTTTTTGCTCAGGATTATTTTGGCAATTCGGGCCTATTGTGGTCGCATCTGGATTTTAGAAGTATTTTTCTCTTTCTGTGAAAAATGCCACTGGAATTTTGATAGGAACTGTACTGAAAGTGTAGACAGCTCTGGGTAGTATGGACATTTTAATAATAGTAAATCTTGCAATCCATGAACACAGGATATCTAGGAAAGATTACTTTTAAGTGACAAAACATGATTCTGGAATGCAATATACAAATTGGGGATGGCTCCTTCACACAAAGATACCCCCACTGGCCTATGCTCTCCCTACCTTAATTTTAGGGAACCACCACTGTCCCTACCTCCAATATGTGGTCCAAATGACTTGATCTTCCTCATCCCCACTGTGACTGGTCCAAGGCTCAGCCCTTTGTATGCTGAACTGTCTCGAAGTGTTCATCTTCACCAGAGACCTGGAATTTTTACCCAAGGAAAGTCCAGCCATTATTCAGAATACTGGCCAAGGTGCCTATTCAAAGGATTTATATTAACCACTTGGTTTTTACTGCGATGTGATTTTTTTTTAAAAAGATTTTATTTATTTATTTACTTGAGAGAGAGAAAGTGAGAGAGCACAAGCAGGGGGAACAGGCAAAGGAAGAAGCAGGCTCTCTGCTGAGCAAGGAGCCCGATGCGAGACTTGATCCCAGGACCCTGGGATCGTGCCTTAAGCCGAAGGCAGACGCGTAACCCACTGAGCCACCCAGGCACCCCATCTGAGATGTGATTTTTGATCAGATTTTAAAAATTCATTAATAAAGCAAAGAGGGGGAGCAACATATTAAACTTTTCAAGGCACCTTACAAAGTGATTCAAAAATTTAAAAAATAATACTTGCTAAATCAGATTGTTTTAAATGTGACATTTTGCTACGCGGACCTAAACTTTTTGTATATGGGCCTTTTTTCTGCTTTGTCAGAGCCCTCTTTGTGTCCAGTGTTCTGTGCTTGAAAACACACTCAAATGTTTCCTGTCTGTAACTGGGAAAACAATACGAAGCAGGAAAGCACTTCCCGCCTGCCATTTTACTCTGAGGTTTGTTTTTTCCTATGCATACCACCGTGTAATTTCACGAGTCATTCAGACAAGGCTTATAGCAGCCCAGAGTTTTAATTTCTTTATTACTTTTTGGGAAAGCATAACCTTCTTTCCTCATAATTCCCAAAGCCTCACAGCAGCAGGGCTGTGCAGACCTTGATGTCCACCGCCCCCCCTCCCCCCTTGACTGGTTGTGGTAACCTCGCACCTTGCAGCTGTGGCTAACAGGAGTCTCAATCAGCTCCCCTCCCAGGCCACGAGAAAACGGAAATGCTTCCAATCTGAAGTAGTTCAGCTCACCATAAAAGACAGAGATGCTTCAACTAGGACATAGGGTCAAAGGAGAATCTCCAATTGGCCCGATAATTTCTAACTCTGATCGCAAACCGATTTCTGGAGAGGTTTCTGCCATGGCTACACTCAAACGCCCGACACCATGATTGTGAACTGCCGTCCTGTTTCCCAGGATACCGACTATGTATGGCACTTGGGCCACCTGTGTGATGCATTTATTATGGGACCCACGGAAATCAGTGCTCGCCTCCACACCTCCAATGCACGCTGTGATCTTCCAAGCACTGCGCATTACTGACCTCATCCCCGCCAGCCAGAGAGTTCCAAAGGGGCAGAGACCAAGGGTATCATAGCCATCACTCCCCCGGCTCCAGCACCCTTCTTGCTAGCTGCCTGCCACACAGTAGGTGCTTCATAAATATACACTGAGTTAGTGAAAAAGTAAATGGCTGTCCCAGCAATAGAGTAATGGCTTGAAAAAAAGATCTTCCTAGATTTCAAAAGACGTAGCAAGTAAAAAAAAATTCAATAGCAGGAGGTAGAAAAGCAGACGTATGTGTAGAATTGCCTTCCACAGTAAAATCCACAATGACTAAAATTCAAAGGTGATAGTGCCTTCCAAAGTTAATGTTTTTTTTAATAAAAAAAAACCCACAGTAAGTAAACTATGCATATTACCAGGGGTCAGCAAACAATAGCCTACAGGTGCAATCTAGCTCACTGCCTATTTTTGTATGGCCAGTAAGGTGAGAATAGTTTTCACTTTAAAATGGTTGGGGGAGGGGCGCCTGGGTGGCTCAGTTGGTTAAGCATCTGCCTTTGGCTTAGGTCATGATCCCAGGGTCCTGGGATCAAGCCTCATGTGGGGCTCCCTGCTCAGCAGGGAGTCTGCTTCTTCCTCTGCCTCTGCTCCTTTCCCCTGCTTGTGCTCTCTCTCATTCTCTCTCAAATAAATAAATCTTTAAAAAAATGGGTGAGTTTTTAAAAAAACTCAAAAGAGGAATATATAACATGATGCACGAGAATTACTTGACATTCAAGTTTCCATGTGCACAAAGTTTTATTGGAACACAGCCAGGCTGATTGGTGGACATATTATCAATGGCAGCTTTCATGCTACAACAGAGACCTACGGCCTGTGGAGCTCAAAATATTTACTATCTGGTTGTTTGCCAACCAGTGTGCCAACCCCAGGTGGACACCAGTGACTCTCGCAGGGCATGGTGCAAACCTCGCTAGGAGGGTGTTTGGAATCGCTCCGAGGACTGGTATGTGAGGTGGGTCTGGAGGTGTATCTCGTCTTCTTAGACATTCCGCCTCATGTCGGAGCAGCTGCTGCCCCAGTGAATGGGGGTGGCTGACTGTGTTAATACAGTCCAAATGTGAGGCACAGCCCGGTGCTGATGATGCTGGTGACAGAGCGAGATGAGAAATTATGTCTCGCCTCCACCCACTCACCTCCCCCCAAACCACTGAAATATTATAACCATTGTTTTCTTTCTGATCCCTACTCATAAACATATTTCAGAGCAAGATCTCAATAAATACAATCGCCTGTGTCAGGCGTGGGCCAACTTTTTCTGGAGAGGCCAAATAATAAATGTTTTCGGCTTGCAGGCCACACCATCGCTGCGATCACTGAGCTCCGACGTTGTAACACGAAGGTGGCCACGGACAACATAGAAATGAATGGACCTGGCGATGTTCCAATAAACTTGACTTATGGACACTGACAAGTGAATTTGCAGAATTTTTTTTTTTTTAAAGTAGGCTCCATGTCCAGCGTGGAGCCCAACACAGGGCTTGAACTCGTGACCCTGAGGTCAAGACCTGAGCTGAGATCGAGTCACATGCTTAACTGACTAAGCCACCCAGGGGCCCCATGCATTCACATAATTTTCATAGGTCACGAAATATTCTTCTTCTTTCGATTTTTTTCCCAACCATTTAAAAATGCAAAAACTCTTCTGAGCTGAATGGGGCTGGATCTGGCCCGCAGGTCATAGTTTGCTGACCCCTGATCTGTGTACAAGTGAAGTGTGGTTTCCCATGAAGCTTCAAGCCTTTCTAATCACTTACAAATGCTTCTTACTTTGAAGGGGGATTTCTGTGCTTTCCCAGCTCGCTCTTCCGAAGGCAAGAGAAGCTAGCTTTTCAAGACTTCACCAGATTGCTCCTTTCAAACCCTGTAGCAGCTCACTCACCTCTTCCCACTCAGTCCATCTCTACCCAGCGATGGCAAACACACAGCCCAAGAGCCAGCACTAACTTCAAACATCTGTGTCTTCCCGTTGCCCCAGGATCCCAGTGCTGATGATTTGGGTCGACAAATCCACACGAGGGATCGTAATTTTGTGGGGTTTTCACTTAAATAATCACTTAGCTATATCAATTAAAATGAATAAAAGGGGGGGCATGGAGAGAAATTTTAATAAACTGATTTGAAATTCTGGTTACCTGCAAATATCTAAGTGCATGTTTGGTAAGTGATATAAAATGTGACCAGCTGAGGAAGCTCAATATTGTCTATGGGGCAACAACACACATGGTCACTGCCTGCAGTGAAATTTATATGTGCAGGGAAATAACAGGAGCCAGCCCCACAGCTAAGTGGTGTATTTCATCCTGCCGGGAACCAGATTTTGTGCAACGCTGTCATCTCCGGGTACAAGTGTTTACAAAATCCACTTGAGCCTCTGTGCTGAGTTTGGACAGCATTTCGTCTGATTTCACAGCGAGCCAGGGGACTGCTGGGTGAGTTTTTCCTGTTCTATCTCATTAGATTAGCTGTCTTCTTAAATTTCTGGGCAGGGATCTGAAGGCTACTTAACTGGATTGTAAAAATAAAGGAACCCTCTGACACTTTATAAATGAAACAATTTGTTACGCATTCCACAAAGCAGTTTAAAAAGTCTTACAAGAGGGTTTATAGAACTCTAAAGGGAAAGTATGGGAAAAGAAAACAAAAGATTCCCATGCACTACACTGAAAAGAAAAAGGATATTTATCAGCAGGAAAATGATCAAATAGAAAGTATTTTGGTAATAATATGGGTGAAATACACCTAATACTCTACATTCTATGCTCTGAATTATTTCCCCAAATGATGGAACTCTGGCCACATATTTACAGCTTTTCTGAGATAAGTAACATTTATTTTTTACTTTAAACAGCAGTAACAACACCCTTATCAATCTTAACTGACTCTCCACAATGTGATTTGAATTCCAGTCCACGACTAAGATGAACTGTTATATTTTAAAATCAACTGCATTGAGGTTTATTGTCTTCCTGCACATGTAAGCTTATGCAGCAGCTTTTTGTTTGGTCAGTTGGCTTTTCTCCCCGCCTCTGGCACACAAAATGGAATCTCTTTGCTGTCCCTGCTGTAACCACGTGCTAAGTCTGAAAGCTCCACTGACAATTTCTGCTTATGGCAAAGTGGGAAGGAAGCTCCCTGCCGCCAGCACACTGTGCAGACTCTGCCTTCAGTGGTCCCCGCCCAGCGCTGCTCCAGTCAATTACAGCATCCACTTGGACCTGGAGGCAGCTGAGTTTGAGATTTCAAAATGTATTTAAGCAGGCAGAAATACGAGTGATTTGCAAAGGATCTCAGCGTGGACAAATGCATGTGGGGCTAAATCCTATGGGGGCGGGGAGGGGGAGATCCGGGAGGGGGTCCGGTTTATTGGCATGCCAACACAAAGAGGCCAGGCGGAGCTGGAAAGCCACACACAAAAATGTAAAGCAGAAGCGCCAAAGGCAAGGCCACACAAATTCAAGGGCTCGGCTCTGACTCAGTGCTGTGGCCATTGGTGGGGAGGCCCTCCGCATCTTAAGACAGGTTGTGCAAGCCCTCTTCCAAATGCTTCTTCCTGAGTCAGCACATTTGGACTTTTTAAGAGCATGTTCCCATAAAAGGCAGGTTATAAACAATCATTAAGTTCTCAGGTCGGGATCCCTTTTGCTTATACTTATCTGAAGGGCCCATTATACTTACAGCTTATCTAAAAGACAGCCCTAGGAGGCACCTATTGATTTCTCTGAGCCACGGTGAATCTAGGGAACAGTAGTAAAAAAAAAAAAAAAAGTCTGAGATAACTGATTCTCAACGATGGTTACACATGGTTATATGTGATTCCATCTTTAGGAAAAGGCCAGAAAAAGCAAATCTAGGGGCACTTTGGTGGCTCAGTCAGTTAAACGCCTGCCTTCGGCTCAGGTCATGATCTTGGGGTCCTGGGATCGAGCCCCGAGTCTGCTTCTCCCTTTCCCTCTGCCCCTCCCCCCACCCCGCTTGTGCTTTCTCTCTTCTCTCAAATAAATAAATAAATAAATATTAAAGAAAAAGAAAACCTATAGAGGCAGAAAATAGAGCAGGGTTAGCTGAGGGTGAGGCTGGGAAGGAGAATGGACTAGACAGGAGCACAAGGGATCTCATTGGGGTGATTGAACTGTTGTCCAATCAGATGCTGGTGATGGTTACACAGTGCTGTCAGTTTACTAAAAAAAAGAAAATCACTGAACTGTAAACTTAAAAGGGTTGAATTTTATGACATATAAAGCATATCTCAATAAAGGTGTTTTAAAAATAATACCTGGAACCCAACCCAGAGTGACTGAATGGGAACCTTGTGGTGGGGAGAGAGGGGAAGGGAGGGCCTGGCATTTTGTTTTAAAGCCTCCTAGGCCATTCCAAAGTATGGCGAGGCCCCGGTGTCAGAAGAGGGTCAGCGTACCCACACTGGCAGGCGGCCGAGTAACCACCAGGACACGACAGAAAGAGGCTCCAGCAGTAAATGGTTGGCAGTAGCAAAAACAGTCAGAGGTGGCCCTATAGCCCCGGCCACAGACGTGCTCGGTCAAGACTGCCGGCTACGTGGTCTGATGTACGGGGCTCATAATTGAGTTTACTCTCCTGCCTTCGCAGGCAGGCTGAGCTGAGTGATAAGAAGGCAGTGGACGGCAGATTCTAAGTTGCATTGTAGGCAAAGGAGAAGGAGACAGAATATGGTACGAGCTGAGTTAGGGCTCTGGGGTCAGGCAGACCCGGCTCCGAATCCCATTGCTGTTGCTCGGGGGCCACCAGTGTGAGTGTCTGTATCCTCCCCAGCAAGATGGGAATGATGGGAATAATAATACCACCACCACAGTGACTGTTTAGGAACACCATTTACCTCATTTCTCTCATTACTGTGGTCCCCAGCACCCCATGAGGGTTCCTGGGGCATCAGCGGTTCTGAGCATCATGACGAACCACCACCACCTTTGGAGAACTGCCAAGCGAAGTCGTCCCTGGGAAGGACTTTTCCACAGTAACCAGGCTGTTCTGGCTTCTCCCAGAAGTTACACAAAGACACAGAGCAGTGTCGAACCTCCAGCGGGAGGAGGGCAGCCTGTTCCATCACAACAAAGGGATGGTTGTGGTAACCCCGCATGGGCTGGAGGCCACCGAAGAGAAGCACGGGCACAGAATGCACAGAAATGTAGAGACCGGGTATGTGGTGAGTTAGCAAAAACCCTTCATCACAGGATCAACGTCTTAGCCCTCCGCACCCCACACCGCTGATCCTGAGGCTGTAAAAATCCCAGCTGCGGCCGTCCTCAGCACTGCATTCACAGAGGGCCAGAGAGCTCTCTGGACAGAAACCATCTTAAGGACAGCCTTGCTACGAGATATTCGGATCTTCATTCACTCACCCAGTATTCAGGGAACCCTCTCTAAATGTCAAGAACTCGGAAGGAATGAAGGAGAAAAATGAGCCACAGTCCCCACCCTTGGGAGCTAATAGGAAAGACAGCAATGGAAACCAACTTCATTCAGCATTTCTAGGAGCAGAGAGAGAAGCCAGGAAAGGCTTCAGAGCGAAACAGCCTGAGCAGATCTCTGATAAGACAGCACACCCAAAGAGGCTGGGAGAGGGAATGGGAAGAGGGTCCTGCACCTGGGCCCAGAATCAGGGCTGAGAAGAACCAGGGACTAGGAACTAGGGGGCCGTGGGGAGCCGTTGATGGTGTCTCCCCAGTGGAGTGGCATCGGATCTCAGTTCTCAGAATGCAAATTCTGACAGCACAGTACAGCCTGAAGGTAGGAGAACATCTGGATGGCCTCTGCAGTTATTCCAGGAACAAATAAGAACGTAGACACGAAGCCCTACCGGTCTGATCCTGGCCAGTGTTGTGCTGCTATTTCAACAGAAATGATATGGCTGAATCACTGACTATAAACCATCAACTTGGAAAACACTTTAAAAAGTTCAAGAAAAACCCATGAAACATGGAGGTCTCTCTGATCAAGAAATAAATCAGACATAGAAGCTAGAATTCATGGGCCATAACCTAGTTGACTACCAGATTTCCAATACTAGATGAAGTTTGCATTTGTACACTTTTCTTTTATGAAAGCACTTTTGCACATACGATTTCATTTCATTAGGACACGTACCCTTATGGGGCAATTTTCACCTCTGTTTCATGGGTGTGGAAACTGGGCAGAAACCCATTAAATAAATTACATGTGAACCAAAGTCTTTGGGCCCTCAGAAAGAGAGCAATTTTAAGGTCACTGACCAAAGCAGACTCTCTTTTAATTTGTTTTCATGCTAGACCCTGGTCCTAGGTCCACCACAAACTAACCATATGCTCTAAAAATACAACCCTTGACCTTCCTGTACCCCACTTTATTTATATTTGCACCAATGAGCTCACACAACTTTTGAGAAACTACAATAAAACAGAATAGTTGAAAGAAAAGAGAATATTTGAAACCTTCAAAACTGTACTTGGTGAATATAGGGCTGTATCTCTATAAACAACAAGAAATGTTACACATTTTTAAAAGGCATGCAATACTGAGAATTTGGAAAAATTGTGGGTCCTCTAAGTTTCTATAAGGAATACACATCACAGATGTAGCCCAGAAAGTTCTATGATTAGCATGGTGCACAAAATGAAGGGGAAAAATGTTCACCTGGAAAAATGGGGTGAGGCTGCTTTTAACAGATGACGGATAGATTCTGGGTGGAGAACACCATAAATCTTCACTTGCCCTTTTTTAAAGGTCAAAGAAAAGAGTGTTCCAACACCACAGCTTGATGGATGGAAGGACGCTGTTGGTGACTCAAAATAGAATATTGATTTTTTTTTGTTTAAATGAGGCTTTGTCTCAAAAGGATATTCAGAATAATGAAATGTTCTCTGAGTGGAGCTATGTGGCCTGTCACTGCATTCAACCACAAGTGGGTGTCATGCATGCTTTACCACTAACCTTTTTATTTGGTTAGTCACTGAACAAATATTTGTTGGGTTCCCTTCCATGAGCCATCATGAGTAAGAGACACAGCCCCTGCTCTGACAGAGCTCAATGACTGTCGAGGAAAATCAGCAGTGAGACTCCAGTGCAGTGAGTGCTCTGCCCTGGGAAGCACAGGGCCTCTGAGGGTAGATGGTTGTCATCACCACCATCACAGATGATGTTTAGTGAGCTCACACCCTGTGCTTGGCCCTGGTCCAGGTGCTGGGTAAGAATTAATATCCCCTTGATGTTCACAAGAGTTCCATGAGGTAAGTATCGTTGCCTCCATGTTACAGATGAAGAAACTGAGTCACAGAACAGTGAATGGGCTTGCTCAAGGCAGGCTCTCAATCTGGGCGATTTTGCTCCCGAGATCCTGTTCTTAATTTCTGGGTTCCAGGTGCTTTACATGTATTAACTCATTGAATCCTTAAGATAACTATGCGATCGATGCTATTACCGTGCCGTTTTTGGAGATGAGAAACCTGGGCACAGAGAAGTTAATAACATGCCAAAGGTTAAAGATCATGGGAGGACATCTGATGCAGACCTAAGATACCAGGACGATTTTTGAAACTGGTGATGGCTTTTGAGACCTAATAAGTGAGTTGGAGTTAGACGCTTGGATGTTGGATAGCAGAAGGGTACGTTAAGGCAGTGAGGACAGAGGTGAGAGAGAAAGCACAGGGAGGACACACAAGGTGATACGGTTGCGGGAGAACCCTTGCCCCCACCCCCCGGGCCCCCTTAGGCTTGGGTGCATAGGGCCTGCTTTAGTCTGAGGGTCAAGTAGGAGAATTAAAAGGAAACTTCCAGTACTCAGGGCCTTACACAGAGTAGGATGTAACGGCAGTCCACCACTGAAGGAGGGGATGGGACAGCTGAGACACCCCTGACTCTGGGGCCACCCAAGGCTCAGACAGGCAGAGCCTGCTGAAGAGCAATGGGGACAATTGAGAGGAGCCCTGCGGACTTTGGGCCTTATATTGAATCCCAGGCACTGGCCCTCTACACCACAGGGAGGGCAAGAGAGCTGGGGAAGTTCTCTTGATGCAGCCACACGAGGCCTACTGAGTTTGAGGGTAAGGCAGGAGAACTTAGATAAACAAGACCTGCCCAAGGGGGAAGTTTTAATCCTACCCTCAAATGAGTTGAAGCCTGTGGTGAACTGAATGTATCCAAAGCAACAATAAAGCCCAGACTCATGCAACAACAGACTAGATGGATTTGAGTCCTCCCACGAATGGCCTGGCAGAAAAGGCTCACCACTCTACATTTCTACACATATTTGGCATTCCACAAAACTCACCACAGGAGAAAAACAGAAAATATGATGCATTAGCAAGACACACAGTCAACAGAACTAGATCCAAAGACAGCCAAGATGTTGGAATTATGATAAATACATTAAAGGATCTAATACAAAAGGTGGACAGGATGAGCGAGTAGATGATGGGTTTCATCAGAGATCTAGAAGTTGAAACAAATTGTCCAAACTAAAATACAGAGAGGGGGCGCCTGGGTGGCTCAGTCGTTGGGCGTCTGCCTTCGGCTAGGGTCGTGATCCCGGGGTCCTGGGATCGAGCCCCGCATTGGGCTCCCTGCTCCGCAGGGAGTCTGCTTCTCCCTCTCCCACTCCCCCTGCTTGTATTCCCTCTCTCACTCTCTCTCTGTCAAATAAATAAATAAAATCTTTAAAAAAATAATAAAATAAAATAAAATACAGAGAGGAGGGCACCTGGGTGGCTCAGTCGTTAAGTGTCTGCCTTCAGCTTAGGTCATGATCCCAGGGTTCTGGGATCGAGTCCTGCATCGGGCTCCCCGCTCAGTGGGGAGTCTGCTTCTCCCTCTGCCTCTGACGGCCACTCTGCCTACTTGTGCTCTATCGTTCTGTCAAATAAATAAAATCTTAAAAAAAAAATACAGAGAGGAAAGAAATTGGAACAAAGTATCCAAGATCAGTGGGACGATATCAGCCTAGTATACCTGTAATAAGAGTGCCAGAGGGAAAAGAGAAAGAACATGGGGCAGAAGAAATATTGGATAAACAATCGCTGAGAAGTTTCCAAATTTTTAAAAATTAATTTATTGATTTGAGAGAGAGAGAGTAGGCATACGCAGAGGGGAGGGAGAGAAGCAGACTCTGCACTGAGTGGGGAGCCCGACGAGGGGCTCGATCCCATAGCCCTGAGATCATGACCTGAGCCAAAATCAAGAATCAGATGCTTCACCAACTGAGCCACCCAGACACCCCAGAAGTTTCCAAATTTAATGAACAATGAACAATCCACTGATCCAAACTCAGAGAACTCCAAGCAGGATAAACACAAAGAAAACACACCTAAAAAGATCAAGGTCAAACTGTGGAGAAAGAGAAAATCTTGAAAGCAGACAGAAACAAAAGGGCACTTAACAGGCAGGGAAGCAATGTAAGAATGATGGCTGACTTATCATCAGAAACACTATGACCAACTGACAAAAGAATGACATTTTAAAGTCCTGAAAGAAAAAAAGTCAACCTACAATTGTACATCAAATGCAAATATTTCAAAGATGAAGGCAAAATAACAAGATTTTTTTTTTTAGTAATCCTATGCCCAGTGTGGGGCTTGAACTCTGAGATCAAGGGTCGCATGGTCTTCTGACTGAGCTAGTGAAGAACCCCAAAAATAATGACATTTCTTTCAGAGACAAAGGCTAAAGAGATTTCATCTCCTGAAGACCTCACCATAGCACTGTTGTGAGGAGGGGAGGGAAAGGGAGGCAGAGAAGGAAAGAATTTAGGTGTTCAACATCTACACTGGACCAGTCTAGGGTGAGGAAATTTCTTAGGTAAGGTAGCAAGAGTTCTTACTTCCCATGCCAACGCTGATTAGTGATAGCTGTCTGCAGCCCTGGTCAAAGGAGAACTGGGAGGCTGCAGCCAACCTCCCTGGGAAAGAGAACCAGACAGACTGGCAATGAGGACGGAAAGATGTACCAATCGTTCCAACTATGGATGTCCCCCCCCCCCGCCAGGCTAAATATCATTCTTGATGTCACACCTTCAGTTTCACTGTGCAGGCAGATTAGGCACAAGAAATGTTAGAAATTTTATCTACTTTCTAGCAAAGTATTAGGATAGTTTAACGTAAAGAAGACTGCCAATTTTCAGCACGCAGCTTTTAACTTCTTATGTCGCTGACATCTTGGGAGATTAAGGAGCAGTTTTGGTTGCAAGTGGCTAGGCAATTTAGAGTTAACTCTTTCTCCACCTTGGCACTTTTGACATTTTAGTCTAAATAATTCCTTCTGTGGGGGGGCTGTCCAGAGCACTGCAGAATGTTCACAGCATCCCTGGCTCCTACCCGCTCAGAAGCCAGGGGCAACATGCCCCCCTCTCCCCAGGGGTGACAATGAAAAATGTCTGGAGATAGTGCCAGATCGAGGGGGTGAGGGGGGCCAAACTGTTTCCAGTTAAGAACCATATAGATAATAATAATAAAACAATCTTTATGGTTGCCAGAAAGGCAAAAAGATAGCAGTCTCTCTGTGTGAAAACCAACATAACTTAGTCGCATTAATAGAATGGGAGGTTTGCAGGAAGAGGAGGGATGCTCCTCTGATTCTGTAATGACCTAATAAATGATTCCTCTTTATTTTATTAGTGCTATTCCTGACAATGTACATTTGGGAGAGTCCCATATCCTGAAAAATGAAAGAACACAGAAACTTGCTTTACTTCCTTTCTAAAGACTGTTTCTTTTTTAGTTCCCTGAGACTTTTTATGAATTGGTGACAGATTTTTTTTTAAAAAGATGTTATTTATTTACTTGAGAGAGTGCTCAAGCAGGGGGGAGGGGCAGAGGGAGAGGGAGAAGCAGACTCCCCGCTGAGCAGGGAGCCCGATGTGGGACTCGATCCCAGGACCCTGGGATCATGACCTGAGCTGAAGGCAGATGCTTAATTGACTGAGTCACCCAGGCTCCCAGGGACAGATTTTTTAATTTCCAAGAGCTCTATGTCTTTTTCTCAGTAGCCTGCTTTTTTTTCTTTTTAATGGCTATAATAGGCTTTCTGAGGATTTTCTTACATCCTATTGTCCTGTGTTGGACAATGAAAGAACAAATAAAACAGCACTTGCTGTATAGTCAACCATAGAGCTACTTCTTAAACAGTCATCTGGAAGCTTTTCTGAATGGCTTTCAGTACCACGTTTTTTAATTCCAAAGAATTTTTTTAAAAATAGCTTTCCTAACATTTCAATGGATTTCAAAGATTTACTTATTTGAGGGGGGGCAAAGGGCAAGGGAGAGAGAAAATCTTGAGCAGACTGCCCGCCGAGCGTGGAGCCCAATGCTGGGCTTGATCCCATGGTCCTGAGATCATGACCTTGAGCTGAAACCAAGAGTCAGACACTTAACCCACTGGCTGAAACCAAGAGTCAGACACTTAACCCACTGAGCCACCCACGCGCCCCCTCAATGGATTTTAATGAGAGAGAAGAAATATACACATGTTCAGTCAATCACCTCAACCTGTCTCCTGTAATGTCTTAAGTTCATTAGAGAATTTTCCTACCATGGATAATTTCAGGAACCTACCAGTGGAGACAACAGGTCAACCTGCTGTGCTATATAACATGCTATTATGATAGTTGTGTTCCTAAGGGTTCACAAAAAATTCCAAATTACGAAATCAGTTCATACAGAGGCAGGAGGGAGAATAGTCAGGATGGAGCATGTTGAACTGGCAGAGGAATTTCTACGGCATTACAGGGCAACGCATTTCCTATTTCTGGATATCACTTGAACACGGTGCTGGTCTCTTCTTATCACAAATGCTCCTATTAGCAAGAACATCTTTACACAAGTATACCTCCTTTGCCATCCACAATTCTAAAAGAACAGAGAAACACTCCTGAAAGTGTGAGTTCGGAAGGTGCTCGCTCCTTGCGGGAGGATACATTGACTCAGACTGAAAGCCTGGAGCACGTTTGCTGGGGGTCAAAGCCCTGTCCACCACCTAAAAGCTGTGCAACTGTGAGCAGTTTACCTAATGTCTCTGTGCCCCCTATTTCCTAGTCTGTAAAAACGGAAACATTAAGACCTTCTAACCCACAGAATTGAGTGGATTGCAAGAGATAATATACGCAAAGTGCCAATTCCTCGAAAGCTCAAAACATGGTATTTATTGTTATGACATAAGTGGTTAAGAGTAGAGACTCTGGAGACAGACTCCCTAGTTCTGTGACCTCAGACAAGTTATCAAATGTCTCTATGCCTCTGTTTTCTCACCTGTAAAATGAGATAATACAGTATTGACTTGGGTATTAAATGAGCTGATACATGACTAGCACTTGGAGTAGCGCCTGGCACACAGTGAGCATCCAAATAAATATAAGCTATCAGTATTATTATTTTTTTCGAAGGATCTTTCTGGCAACAGTGTGGAAGATGCGTGGAGGAGGAGGGCAGACATACTGGCAGGCAGGGAAACTGAGGGAGGTGAGTATTAAGAGACCGAGAACATGAGATCCAAGTGAGAAGAGGGAGGGCCCACCCTAAAGCAGGGGGTAAGGAGAGGCGGGGCTGGAGAGCCCTTACAAAGACACAACAAGCAGGACCTGGTGTGGATGGGAAGGGAGAAGGAATCCCCTAGAATGATCACCATGTTCCTAGACTGGCTAGACAGTGAGGCTCTTCAACTGGGAGGCTCTGAGGGGGAGGTCAACAAGGTCAGCTCCGGAAATGCCCGACTTAAGGGGTCTGCGGAACGTGCAGGTGGAGATGTCCGGTGTGTTTTTTGCTCTGCGGTTCGGAAGCACGGAAGACGCGTCTGGACAGAAAATTCCGAGCGTGCCGCCAGCAGGAGCAGCAAACACTGCTTTTTTTTGGGGGGGGGGTGGAGTTCGCTCGGAACGCAGATCTGCAGAGAAGAGCTCGGCGCAGAAACCTGATGAGGAACCCAGTGGGAAAGCAACCGGAGCGGCGAACAGCAGAGCAGCGTCTAGGGAGGGCAGGGAGGAAGCCGGCGTGTGGTGCCCCTCAAGCAAGGCTGGCTGGCTGGCTGAAACTGCGAACGGTGGCACAGGGGACAGGAATGCTCACGGAGAGCCAACATGCAGGGCATTGACGGCAGACAGAGCCGCAAAGCCCCGCGCGGGACGAAGAGAGCGGAGGACGACGACCTGAGCGTCGCGAGTGGCTGGGAAGAACCCGCGGAGAGAGGGAAGCTGGAAATGCAGAGCGGACAGGGAAGCGCCCCCGACCTGGGGAGAGTGGCTCGTGGAGGGGGGTTCCGTGACCCCTCAGACCACTTAGACTGACCAGCTTGAGCCTGAGGGACCTGGACGGGGCAGTGGCCAGATTTCCCTGGAAACAAGGAGGCAGGTCATCCGAGGGGAGTGGGTGTGTCTGGAGTCGGGTGGAGTGGGTCTGAGAAAAGTCAAAGTCTGGCAAAAGCACTTAGGGAAATGGGACAGGAAACTGAGCCAAGGGCTGGGAGGCGGTCTTCAGAGCCCAGCGAAGCTTGGAGGCCAGAACATCTTGGCTGCCCTGACCTGGGAAGTGGGATGAGCTTTCTGGACCACGCCCTGCATCCCAGGTACAGGCGGGAAGAAGGCCCCCCCCCCCCCCCGTGACCTAGTCGGGCTGTCGGGCAGCAGGGCTGGTGAAGGAAAAAAGCCAGCTGGACAGAGTGCTGAAAGTGTGGTCAGAGACCCTGCCAAGACTGACTGAGGTCAGAAAAGCAAGGGGACTTCAGACAGCGCGGAGCGGGACTCTTTGGGAAAAGGATCCAGAAGGATAAGAGATTGGGGGATGCGGTGGACGATTTGGGATCCGATCTTACAAGTGGTTCTTAAAACGCAATGGCAAATTTCTTTTTGGAAAAGAATGCCAGTTTATAGTCCCACCTGGGTATGACTGGATAAACACGGCCCTTGTCGGCTCTCCCAAGACAGGAACGTATCATTATTTGAGCTTTGCCAATTTGGTAAGTGAAACATGCCGTCTTGAAGCTTTGTGCTTCTGAAATTAGTTGTAGTTTTGAAATGAGTGTCATACACTTACTGGTCCTCTGTGAGCGTTCTGTTGACGGTATTTGCTTATTAGAGTGCACTTCTTTAAACTGATTGATAAGAGAGCTTTATACACTAAGGACATTAGCCCTCCATTGTGGCTGTTCTCAATTGTTTCCAACTAGTCATCTGTCATCATTTTAATTATGATATACAACAGACAGAAGTTTAATTTTTGCATGGCTGAATCTATAGGTTACCTTTTATTATTTATTCTCTGTACTCTTATGCCAGAGCATGAAGAACTTTCCATCTTTTCCTCTATTTTATGGTTCGGTTTTTTTACTAGAAACCCTTAATCCGTCTGGAATTTATTTTGGCCCCTGGTGGTGAGGTGAAATCTAACCTGCTATTCTTTCCAGTGCTAACCTGCTATCTCCTACTGCTTCCTCACTGTCTTAAGATGCCCCCTACCTCATGCCAACTTCTTTTTTTTTTTAAGACTTTATTTATTTGACAGAGAGAGACACAGTGAGAGAGGGAACACAAGCAGGGGGAGTGGGAGAGGGAGAAGCAGGCTTCCTGGTGAGCATGAGCCTGATGCGGGGCTCGATCCCAGGACCCTGGGATCATGACCTGAGCCAAAGGCAGACGCCTAACAACTGAGCCACCCAGGCGCCCCTCATGCCAACTTCTTAAACCTACCAGGGCTGGTCCCCGTGCGGTATCGGGAGCCCGGTCTGACCAGTGTGGGAGCACAGCGGGGAGGCTCGGGCGGCCAAGGTCAGAGAGAGAGCTGGTGGACAGCACAGACTCACGTCCAGCTCACCTTTTACTATACTCCAGCTGCCCTATAGCGGTTTTAGGTTTTTAAAGCCCTCATCTAAAAGCTCTGAAAACATTCTGGAATGAAGTCACTGCCAAAAGAAGCCGATTATTCTAAGGTGACTGCCACATCTCATCTCCAGAATATCCCATTTTGGCTTTTCTGGGGGAGGTTCCCACATAGAGGTCAAGTGTGTGTTTTGGAGAACATGTGAGGCGCATGCCTGTCATAGGCGCGGGAACTGCAGTTACACATCTCTCCAGGAGCTAGCAGGATTCTTTAATCCCAGGGTTCTTGGCCCTGGGCTGGAAGAGGTGGGTGAAGGCCGGGAAATTATATGCAATTTGTGTGTGTGGATGATTTTTTTTTTTTTTTTCGGGGAGAGGGCTGTTAGAACCTCCATCTAAATCCATGGGTAGCAAGGTTTCTCTTCCTAAAGACTGCCCCGAGTGCCAAGGCTGCAATTAAGTCCACTGCCCCATGACCTGCTAACCACTTCTTTAGAAGTTACATTAACATACTGCTAATTCTGCTCCATTTCAAATTTCTCTTCCAGTTTCTTCCTCAGTCCAAGTGCACTGCCGTTGTTTTCTCCGTATGGTTGAACTACCACAAATTCAGTATTCTGCCTTTAAGCCACACACCTGCCAATTTTAGGACTAAGCTCACAGGTCAGGCATACTAAAAGGTGTGTGGCTCCAAGAAGACAGAGGAAAGGCTGGTAGATTTCCATCAGAAACCACTCAGATTAGGACATTTGCATTTAAACAGGGCTTTACCAGTCCTTCTCACATTTTTGGAATGCCTAATGGGGTGAAATCACATGCCCTTTATACAATATTGCTGCAAACAATTATACAGCTACACATTATTTTGGAGTCTAACCCATTAAATGAGAGATGAAAGAAATAATAGCAAAAGAAGAAACAAAAACATGACGTATAATACTATATACACAGAAATTCAAAGAAGTAACAAAATGATCAGCTGCAACTAGTTTAGTAAAGTAAATAAATATATATACAAACATGAACGTCACTCATGTTTACCAATTAAACTAATTAGGCACTATTTCCAACAATAACAAAATACTTAGGAAGCACATAAAAGCTTCATGTATAGGAAGAGATATGCCATGCTCCTGTTGAAAAGACATCAACTCTCCCCAAGGTTTAGCTTATGGACATGCTAGACCATAAACACCTGGGATTTACTTGTTTTTGTATCCTCCGAAACTACACCATTGCAGGCACCCAATAAACATTATGTGGATGAATGAACTCTAGACCAATCAAAATCTTAAGGGACTTTTTCTAGGAGCTAGAAACAAAGGGATACCAAAATTCATTTCTATACAGAAAGAGAAGCACCTAAGAAAGAAAAGCTGAAGAAGACCAGCTCTGCCAGATTAAAAACACATTACACATTGGTAGTTATTATTAGCACAGTGTGGTGTCGGCTCGTGCGCGCGCGCACACACACACACACACCCCCAAAGCCATACACCAATGAAAGGAAAGCCAACAAAAAGTCAAAGCCGGCATGAGAATTATATGTTTAAAAAAAGAGAAGCATCAGAAACGAACGGAAGTGAAGAATCACTGTGTGACCTATTTCAGTAGATAACATCCAGCCATAACCCAAATCACCTCAACCCTTCCCTTCCTCCCTTCTTCACCCCAAGCACCATGGTGCTAAACAGGTTTGCAGGTCAGTCCCCACGCCACGGTCCTACTCCCCCCAGCCTGTGACAACAGTTTCTTTCAATTTCCGCTCCCCTTCCCCTTCCTCCACAGTCCCAAGTCACCTGCCACCAGAGCGGTCCTCCTAGACCACCAACTTTGCTTTCTCAACCCTCTGCATGTACAGGCTTCCCCCAATTCTATTGCAATGGTTCTCAAACCTTGATCTCCCAAAACTGGCATGGAAGCTTTTCTAACGACGGTCTTCCACAGATGAGAGCAAAAGCCAGTCAACACTGCCGGGCTCTAAAAGTTGGTGTCCACAGTCATAGGTGCTCATGTGTTTTAGTCCTGCCATCCTGGGGTTGTTTGGGGAACGTTATGCATCCTAGTGGGTCTGAGAATGCAAAAGCAATGAGACTATTGAAAAGGTTATAAGAGGGGATGAACGAGTATGATGAAAATTAAAGAAATTAAAAATGGCAGTGTGAGAAATGATGCCTCCATAGAGTTTCAATGTATAACAAAATTGTCTCTTTTGGAGAAAGATGGCTGTCAGTTTTTATTAGGCAAAGGGAATAAGAGTATGCTGCATTTTTTTTTAAAGATTTTATTTATTTATTTGAGAGAGCAAGAATGAGAGAGAGAGAGAGAGAGAGAGAGCACATGAGAGGGGGGAGGGCCAGAGGGAGAAGCTGACTCCCCGCTGAGCAGGGAGCCCGATGTGGGACTTGATCCCGGGACTCCAGGATCATGACCTGAGCCGAAGGCAGTCGCTTAACCAACTGAGCCACCCAGGCGCCCAAGAGTATGCTGCTTTTAAAGCTTTTTAAAACTTTGTAAAGAACCAACTTACTCCATCTATTGGATGGGAATGCATCCAGAGGCTTGTGAATTTAAACACCGCAGTCACTCTGGGCTTAAGTACATGTGGATCTACAAAAAACCATTAGTTCACTACCTACTTTGAAAATAAGAGCTAGACGGAGTTTTCCCACTGCTAGCAATCAGATATTTGATATTTGATATATTATATTATAATTTATAGACAAAAAATATTAAGTTAACTTGTAGACAAAAACATTAAGTTAAAGGATAAAACTGTCAGTGGGTTAGGTTTCCCGAGAATTCTTCTTCCCTCTGGGAGTTGTCAATCACCTGTCATCTCTACTTCCTGTTATCAAGATTGCTCAAGTGTCACATGTCAGAGAAATCTTCCAGAACCCCAAGGCAGTGTCCGTGCTCCATCTATCTTAGCACCCACCGTATCTAGTGAAGGAGAAACACTTTGGTGTATTTCCCCAAGGTACAGATGGGCATGGGTTCAACTGGCCAGTCCAGCCCACGCATCTGAAAGTATCCAATGACCACGTGAAATCCAAGCTGGTAGACTTAGAAATGTTCACACTGACAGGTCACAGGTAGCTGGTCATTGCTCAGAAGAATTTCTGGGCGGTTCTGAACATTTATTTATTTAAACTGTCATATCATGTGAGTACCTATTTACTTAGTCTACCATTTATTATTTAAATTCTTTAGGAGTCATAAGTTTGGCTAACCCACCTAGAAACGGTAGAAGACCTGCTAATGAAACATTTAAGGAGAGATTAAATGGACTACTAGACCAAAGTATCTCTGATAAGGAAGACACCTAAAAGGAACTGTGGGAAAGGACAGTCGAGAGAAACATCTTGGGACTAATCAAAAGGAAGCAGCCTAGGCAAATCATTAATAAGCTGTAATTCACAGGAAATAGCAAGACATCAGAAACAAGTCTTACAGCCCGGAGAGCTTAAGATGAACTTAATATTGTTTTCACATCACTGGCTACAAATAGGCCGACATATTCCAAAGCAGTGTCTTTGGGGCGCCTGGGAGACCCAGTCGGTTAAGCGTCTGCCTTTGGCTCAGGTTCTGGGATGGAGCCCCGCACTGGGCTCTCTGCTCAGCGGGGAGTCTGCCTCTTCCTCTCTCTCTCCCTCTCCCTCCCCCCCGCCTGTGCACTCTCTGTCTCATTCTTTCTCAAGTAAATAAATATGTTTTTAAAAATTAAAAAAAAAAAGCAGTGTCTTCTATAAATCACAGGGTCGGGTTTTCAACAGAATCTGCTTTATCTTCTGAAACTTGTATCAAACGTGTACATGGGCATGAACTGGTTCCTTCAAGGTACCATCCCTGCACTCATTATGTAATGTACCCAAGGACGAGAATTTTCACTTGTTTATATTGTGATAAATGAATAAATCAAGCTATGGCATTAATATTTCCTTACTAACACCCAAGATATTGCTAGAATAGGTACAACACGCTATATTCGAATTATCTGCCCGGAGGTCTGTCTCCTGACTCAAGTTCCTAGGAATCGGTGATCTTTTTAACCCCAGCCTCTGACAGGTTCTCAGTAGACATCTGTTGAACCAAAATGGTAACAGAACAATGAAATCGACAACGGGACATTAATTCCATGGCAATTAAATGCACAAATGACACAGAGAGAAAACTCATAAAGAGATACAAATACATTTCATTCATTTCAACCTTAGTGGAAAAAAGGTAAATAGATTGCAAAGTTTTTTTACAAGGTGATATCGATTGCTACTAGCATAATGGTGAACCATGACATTCATCACGGTGTGCACAATGACGTGCGTTCTGGGGGACATCATTCGTTGCACTAAAACTAAAGGACAGTGCTGTCACGTAGAAGGCCATTTAGCAATACTGTGACCACATCCATATTAATCTCCTACAAATGTCATGATTCTGGACTCCAGAGAATTCATCAGAAGAAAATAATTTAGAGAAGAATGGCTATGATAAAATTGTGACTAGCCATGCCAAGCCAGAGTGGAGGCCTAGATGTCCCACAAAAGGGATAAAATCCAGCTCAAGCTAGCTAAGCCAGGTGGAAGACAATTTCGAGTCCAGGTTTTAAAGGAAAAAAAAAAAAGAAAGTTTGAACTTAGGCCATCAAGAAGCAGAGACCAAGTCAAAGATGCTCCAGAGGCAGAGCTACCAGACCATGGGGAGAGCCTGAATTTAAAGAACATGGAGGAGAAAGAGGGGGACTCAGGGATGACAGAGGAGGTGTGGCGTGACATTTGATGTGCCAGGGCAGGTGTCCACAAACACTCCCTGTAAAGGGCCAGAGAGTAAACAGCATGGGCTCTGCGGCCATACGGTCCCAGGGGAATGGTCTGAGAAAACAGGAGAGAAGGGGCATGTCTCTGTCCAAATATAATGGCCCTTCAGATCACTGGAGCCCTGGAAAGGTAGGAACATCATAGACTAACTGCCCCCCTTAACCCAAACTTTTTAAAAAGAGGCTCCTTTTTTTTAAATAAAGATTTTATTTATTTATTTGACAGAGAGAGACACAGTGAGAGCAGGAACACAAGCAGGGGGAGTGGGGGAGGGAGAAGCAGGCTTCTCGCCAAGCAGGGAGCCCTATGCGGGGCTCGATCCCAGGACCCCGGGATCATGACCTGAGCCAAAGGCAGACGCTTAACGAGTGAGCCACTCAGGCGCCCCAAGAGGCTCCTATTTTAACAGAGACAAAGCAGATAGGAGTGTAATAGTATCTCTAAATGGATTTATACTTGATTAATTATTGTGGCATCTACTCACATTTGAGAAACAGAAATAGAATGATATATGCCAAACTTCTACAGTCTGACAAGAATGCATGGTGCACATACTAATTCTGGGACCCTACACCGGAATGTCAAGTCCCTCGGGTGGGGGAACGGGGTGGGAGGGTCTGCTAGGGACATACTGGGAGCCACTAACACAGAGATCATTTCAGATGAGAATAACATGCTGCCTTCACATGTAAAACCGATGCCACAGGACCACATCTGTTTAGGGTTCATTTTTGTTTCAGTGAACAATGGGTTTTCACGGACCTATAAATACGCTGTTTGATATTGCAGGATTTCACAATATGTAAAGTGCGTAACAAGGCCCCGCAAGATCAGACTCAGAAGAAGTTGCAAAGAGAACATATTTCTTTCTCCCTCTGCTCTATGCAGACGCTGGGTGGGGTCCACTCAGATTGAGGCAAACAATCATCACTACCTCCCCTTTCTCAGAAATCCTGTTCAGAGCTCCCCTGGAAAAGGCTGGGGAAATCAGTGTGTAGAGTAGGTGAGGGATGGAGAATGTTCTTGCTGACAAAGGGAAGGATATGGCTTGTGATGTTGAATACAGAAAGGGCTGTCTCTCGGAAGAGAGACTGATTCTTCGTGGCACCAGAGGACTGCCCTGGGATGCTCAGGCAGAGATACATTTTATTATTTTTAAAGGTTCTATTTACTTACTTGACAGAGACAGAGTGCACAGGCATAAGCAGGGGGAGCAAAAGGCAGAGGGAGAGGGAGAAGTAGGCTCCCCGCCGAGCAGGGTGCCCGATGCAGGGCTCAATCCCAGGAGCCTGAGATCATGACCTGAGCTGAAGGCAGACGCTTAACCTCAGAGATGCATTTTGACTCGCTGTGAGAATCTGCGTTGCCCCTAATACAATGGGCTACCTCGAGAGGCAGTGAGGCTTCTGGTTCTGGGGAAGGTCATTAGATTTCTGTGATCAGGGAGGGGTCTGCAAGGAATGTAACACAGAAAAGCAAGGCAGTAGGGAGTGGGGCAAAATGGATGGTTGACGTCCAGTCCAGAGGGGACAGCAGCTACTCAGCCACTACTGCTTGTACGAGGGAGTAACTCCTGACATCGCCAGGTCTTCATGGTGGTAGAAGAACCTGGAAATCCAGGTTTTCATGGGAAAACATTGAATCTTTAAATATGGGCCAAGGATTGTAACAAATACATACTTAAGAATTCAACCAAACAACATATTGATGCCCTGCAAGCAAACAGTGTAGATCTTTGGTTTTGACCATTCCCATATGGAGAATGTACAAGGACTAGACCAGGGTTTCCCAACCACAACACTCTTGACATTTAGGACCAGATCATTCTGTGTGGTGAGGCGGCCCTGGGCATGGTAGGATGGTCAGCAGTATCCCTGGCCTCTCTCAGCAGATGCTGGAGTACCCTGCCCTCCAACCCAAGTCCTCCCAACAAACATGTCCCTGGACATAGCCACATGCCCCTGGGGGACCATCCCTGGTAGGAGCTACTAGACTAGAGCAACATCCAACTCTGAGCTTCCAGGATTTTATGAGAGCGTCCCACACAACTCCAAAATGGGGTTTCTCCAAGAAGAGTTGCCCACGTGAAGTGCGGACTTACAGCTGATTTGGAATCCCAGACCTGGTTTCTGGTTCATGACAGCTCTGCCATGAACTAGCCCAATGACCTCTTTTGAGTCCTCCCTTCCTCGTCATTCAACCAGGAATAAATAACATCACCTCTGGGACTTGCTGTGGAGAAGGCAGTGAGATCATTGACGCAAAGCCTCTAGCCCAGCAGCTCAGCCAGCACCAAGGGCACTGAATCCACATTAACCCTTTCCTGGTGAATCAGGTGAAAAGGCAGCCGGCCAGGGTGTGTCCTCAGAAACACGTAGGATGCAAAGTCCGAAGCTCTGGCCCCGAGTCCTGCCTCGGCCACTGAGTAGCTGGGCATACTGGGCAAGCCATTTTTCCTTCCTCATAACCTAGACATGATAAGCACCAGTAGGCGAGAACCAAGCCAGGTGCTCTGGGACAGCGCTTGGGAAAGCTAACCCACTAGAGAAGTACTGACGAGTATGACTATCAGATCTTTGAAAGATTTCTGAAGAGGACAGAACAAGCTCTTCCACAAATCCGAGAACCGAGAGTGCAGTCATATCAGGGTAAGGGACAGGAGAGAAAAGGAAAATTGTAACAGGAATCCTTCACCTCCCGATCCTTTTACACACGCAAGTGCCAACTGCTGACCCACACACAGACCAGGTCTGGCCACGGACAGATTCTGTTGAACCCCACATCGTGTCATGGTGGTGGTTTAATTTGCATTAAATGCCACCTGATTTTCATGAAAGTCCAGATTTCAGGCCTTTTTCAAAAACTCCAAAGCTCAGGCCACACTGGGCCCATATCCCACATGCCCCTTGTTGAGACAAACACTGGCGAGGTCCCCCTTGGCCCTCAGCTGTTCTAAGTCACTCTGCTTTCACTAGCCTGGAGTCTGTAACCTTGACTTCTCTAAAGGCTACTATCTAGGAAAGCATTCAGACCTGCAGGGAGTAGTACTTCAACCTTGGCACAAACCGACACCCAAAGAGACACTCCCTTCCAGAGCCTCACGTAGGTCATCATCTCTCTTAGGTGGTGGCTCAGATTCTTTTGCTCCTTGACACTTCTGCCTCACAACTCAACGTTCCTGGGTTTCCTCACCTTGGTATACACCTTCCTCCACTGAGGCTATCACCTCCCCCAAAAGTACCACCTGCATCTGATGGATTATCTATCTGCACTGGGGATTTTCAAAATGCATCTTTCTTTTTAGAGCAGGACTACAAAAGACAGGGCGGCTACTTACCGTATCCTGACCAGCACTCCTTCTTCCCTCCTGCTGGTAACAGCACCCAGTGTTCTCTGGGGGGCCAGCAGTCCCCCACTCCCAGTCCCTGTGGTTTGGGTGGGGCTGACTCCATTCCCATTTCCAGGGCAAGGCATGGGACCCAGCTGGACACATTCAGAGTCAACCCTGGGGCTCTGGCCACAGTGAAAATTAGTCTCTGTCCCTCTGGAACTTGAACAGAGGAGGAGGGAAAACTGGCTGGGGGTGGGGGTGTCCCCTTGGGACACAGCCTATGTAGAGAGTGGAACCCCTGGATCCAGCCCTGGCTGCAGCCATACTCCTTTTGGACTCCGTGGGTCACATACGAGCTAATGAAATTCCCATCTCGGCTTAAGGCAATTCAGGTTGGGTTCTCTTAGAAGCAAAAGAGACCTAATCAATAGGAGAGAAAGTTGAAAGAAGTGCTTACAGTTGGGGGGAAAGGCTCTGCTCCAATTTTCTCCTGGTTTGCTGGTGTGGGTTTGGTACCTCTCTCCATGCACTGAGAGTGGAGTGTTGCTCACTGTATTAGCGATCCCTCTCTAAGCACTTATGTCATGGTCTATAATTATTTCTTGTTTGTCTATCTCTTCCACAAATCTATTGAGCCCCTTCAGGGCAGAAACTGGGCTGTGTTCACTTTTGAATCTTTAGTACCTTGAACAGTGGCACACAGTGTGGGCTCAATAAGTGCCCCTTGATGAATCAATCAACCATCCTAATTCTCTTCTCTGGGACACCCCTGTCATGAGACCACCGCATTAGCGTGGTGCCTGTGATACACAAAATGTCTGCTGAAACACACCCATCCTCCCATTGGAAATACATCACATCATGAGGACTCCCTCCTTCCAGCCATTCCTGATTCTCCCCCATGTTCGTCCCACGGAACCTCACTGTGGGGTTGCTCACAAGGTCCTCGATCTTGGGATGAGAACGTGGCCTTGCAATGCTCTATGAATGGGTAACACACAGGATGGGAGTGCCGTTCACACACGACTTCACTCGTGGGTGCAGGGGACCTTCCTTGCCCTCTAGGCTTCCTCTTGTGTTGAATGCACCCAGAATCCTGCTTCTGATGTCTAGCAATAGCACGATAACACAAAATCACAATTCTAGGCTCTCTCCTGCCTCTGCGTTCCCTCCCGTGGCTTTTATAATGACTTGAGTGGAAGCAGTACAAATGTATCGAGGAAATTGACAGCACTGAACCAAAAGCTTCCCCAGAAAAAGCTTTGATTTGGGAAGCATAACTGTCACACCCTTCACAGCTCTGGAATAGCCTCGGCTTCCACTGGCATCGAGCAAGAAAGATTCTCAAACAGAGTCAAAGGTCAGGGCCGGAATTACAGTCCCAGTATGAATCACCATTGAGTCTATCCAGTTTTCATTTTCCCATACTTGGGCTCACACCGCCAGGGCCATCTGGGAAGAACTAGATTCACACTGGATGTGACAATCTTTGTGGAGTTTCTGCCCTATGCGAGGCACCACAGCAGACGCTGGGAAATGAAAGAGAAAGACAGCAAGGGCTCTCTCAAGGCATTTCGTTCACTGGAGAACAATAACAAGGAAAATGGCCACTGCATTGTAGAAAACGAGGTGCTGGGTGGACTTCTGAAAGTTCCCCGGGCTGGGGCCATCCAGTCTGTGTTGGAGCATCAGGGAAGGCCTCTTAGAGGCAGACACCTTTGCGTGGAGAGCTGAAGAATGAGTAGAAGGCAGCTACAGGACTGGTGCAGTGAAAGGGGCTCCGGAGAACTGCAGGTAGAGGCTCATGGGTAAGAAGCCTCGGCCTGCCCTGGAAACTAAGAGTGGGGCACCTATGGCCGGAATCCAAGTGTGAAGAGAGAAGCTGCTATAGAGGAACTGGGGCCAAAGAGACCCTGCCAGGCTTGGTAGCTTGAAAAGGCTCAGAA
>NW_027397147.1:3519702-3519952 GCF_003265705.2 Callorhinus ursinus
TCACGATGGACTTTGCTGATGTCATATCATCTCAGACACAAATCAATAGACTCCTCAATGAGATCGAAACACTGGAGGCTGAGCTTACACTTTGGAAACGTTTGTCCAAGGGACCGAATAGCTCAGACTCCAATGCCATCTGGAAACTGAAGAGCACCATCAGGGACCTAGAAGAGCGGCGGATGAGGGAGATTGAGGAACATCAACTCGGAGTTGCGACACTGCTCAGTGTCCATCAAGAAAAACTGGC
>NW_027397147.1:3519962-3522764 GCF_003265705.2 Callorhinus ursinus
AGGTTGGAATGGTGGCCAAAGGCCTCTCCAAGAAATAGAGGATCCTCAAGCCAGAGACGAGACAGTGCTCGGAAGATCCCAAGTCACTCTATGTGTTTACCTTATCCCAAAATGTCCTTTTGCAAAACATAATATATTTGAAGTTTTGCTTTCAGCTTAATAAAAATATTCTTTTATGACTTAACAGAAAGAGGGGTCTTTTAATGACTACAGAGGTATTCACCAAAATGAAAACAGTGGTGTCTTCTTCTTCTTTTTCTTTTAAGAGTTTATTTATTTATTTGACAGAGAGAACACACAAGCAGGGGGAGCAGAAAGGGAGAGAGAGAAGCAGGCTCTCCACTGAGCAGGGAGCCTGACGTGGGACCCATTCCCAGGACCCTGGGATCATGACCTGAGCCAAAGGCAGATGCTTAAATGACTGAGCCACCGAGGTGTCCCAACAGTGGTAACTTCTTATGAGAGTAGACATTGGTGAGGTCGGAGGCTGTGGTCAAAGGATACTTAAAATATTGTTTGTATTGCTTTAATGTTTTTACAAGGAGCAGGTATCTACATATACCTTGGGTAAGGAACACATCAACTTGTTTTAATGTTCCAAACTTATCAATTACAGGAGCACACACTCCTTGTATGAGAAATGAGGTGAATAGCATGACTGTACAAGAATATAATTTTAAAAAAAATGCAAGTTGGTTTTCCCAGCTAAGTTGCATTCCTCTTTTTTTTATTTTTTATTTTTTATATATATATTTTTACCATTTCTTTTTCTGTTGTCTGGGAAACCACTCTATGGGTAACCTGATTTCTCTCTGGCCTTTTAGAAATACATGTATATTTGTCTATTTGGGAGTATAGGATCCTGTGACTTGCTTTTTTTTTTTTTAATTCACTCTGCTTTAGAGATCTTTAGAAATGTGAATGAATTCCATCTAATTCTTTAAATGAAAACCCAAAGTTTATGGATCTACCTTAAATTATTTAACTAGCTCCTATTGATTAACATTTAAGCAGTTTTTACCCAAAATGTCCATGGTCAACTCCCTTGTTCATTTCCTCAAAAACCACTCCAAATCTTCATTTGCAGTTCAAGGCTAATTGCTCCATTGTACTATGGAAAGAATTCATTCAGACTTCTTCTTCTTCTTTTTAAAAAAGATTTTATTTATTTGATACAGAGAGCAGGAGAGCACAGGCTGGCCCGGTGGCAGAGGGAGGAGAAGCAGGCCCCCTGCTGAGCAGGGAGTCCGATGTGATGCTTAATTCCCGGGACCCTGGGATCATGACCCAAGCAGAAGGCAGACGTTAAACCCACTGAGCCACAGTGCCTCCCATTGAGACTTCTTTAAAGACCTCATTCCTTCCCTCCCTTTCTGTTGCCAGTGCTCTGTTTCACCTATTCCTGTCTCTTGCACAGACTGCTGCAGTAGACTGCGTACCGATCTTGCTGGTTCCACTCTCGGCCTCCCTTGAATCCATTCTCCACGCTGCTGTCAGGGCAAACTGAGATGAAAATCTGGTGTTATTTCCCTGTTGTAATTATTTGAGGGTTCCCTCATTGCTTGGAGCTCGACCTTTAAGAGACCTTCCAAGCCCTTGCTTTTGCAGCCTTCCCTCCTGCTCATCATTCACATACAGGCCGCCCTTTAGCCCCAGCGAATTCTTACAAGCCCCAAATACATTATTACCCAAATAACTTCCAAGTCCATGAGCCTCATCATTGTGCTTTGACAAAGGTACAGAGCGGAAGGATTTCATTTTTCTCCTCTTCACCCATTGGTGGGGGAGTGATTCCCACCCTAATGTAATGGGATGCCCGGATGCTGAACAGATGAGCTCGACAGTAATTTATAACCCACGTGTACTTATGGCCCATACCGTGCAGGGCCAGGTTGCACCTGGGAGCAGAAAGAACAAGGACTGTGGGGGGTCAGACCTTGGAGTAACAAGAGAGTGAAGGTGAGCCCTACTTCCTGCAGGAGGGCATGGCTGGCTTGCTGGATAATTCCACAGGCTGTCAGGGAACTGGACCTTACGACTTGAGGAGAAACTGTGCCTGGTCCCTGGGATAAGGAGGGCTGTTTGGCCAGGAGACCCGATCCGTGGGAGCAGAGGGCGAAGGGAACTGAGAGTAAGGCCATTGGAGGCCCTCTGATGTTCCCCGATGCCAAGACAACACTTCGTATGGAACCTTAATCTCACGCTCTCCATCCCAGTGGACTCTGGTATGTCCACATCATTTTCAGCCTGGGGCTGAGACTTTTAAGGACTAGGACAAGTGCTTCTCTAGGAAGTGTGGCTGGCACCTGACCAGGAAGGAGAGATGGCGTCAAAACCAAAATGTGTCAACTGCCATTGATGGTCACTCAGTTGATCCCAAGGGAATCCTGAGGTAGCCAAGGGACAGAAGGTAAGGCTGACGTCCCGCACGCCGCGGAATCTGACAAGGACTGTGGACCCAAGCAGCCGCCCCCACCTGCAGGTTGGATATGCAGACTGGTTCAGTCTGTAGCAAGAAGGTCTTGGTAACTACATTAAGCTGGTGGGGTACCATGACCCGCGGAGTAACAGACAGCGGGTTATGTAGGCTCAGAGTCTGTGAGAGACTCTGTTTCCAGGAGAGCCCAGTGCACGGCCAACAATTGCTCCTTTCATGGTCTATAACCCAGGGCCAAGGAGGGCCGTTTCTTGCATCGGGAGCCCATGGACAATTCCAGGGATTCCAGGAAACTGGAGAGGTGCTTGCTAAAGCCTTTTCACTTAGGGAAATAATGGGTGATATTTTTTAAAAAGATTTTATTT